>NC_056739.1:1294515155-1294547655 GCF_019279795.1 Protopterus annectens
TGGGGAAAGGATGTGTAAGTATGCGGTAGTGACGGATGTTAGGGTGCGAGTAAGGTAAGTGTGTGATGTTGACGGTCTGTAGGGATAGGTGGGATAAGTGAGTTAGGGTTAGGCGGGTTAGGTAAGGGTGCAGTAGTGATATTTTTTGGGTTAGGGGCTGGTTAAGTGAGTTAGGGTTAGGGCGCGGGTTAGGTGAGTGTGCGATAGTGACGGACCTTAGGGTTAGGGTTTCGGTTAGGGTTGTAGATAGCTGTGTATGTAAGGGTAGTGTTGGTTTGTAAGGATTTTGGTGTGCTTGTGTTGTGTGTGTGAGTTTTGGACAGGGGATTTGTTTTGTTTGTTGTTAAGATGTGTCGAGTGTATGAGGTGTCGTGTTTGTGAACTGTCGATTATGTGGTGTCGATGAAGTCGTTGTCGGTGTTCTGAATTGTCGATGTTGTCAGGTAGATCCATATATATATATATATATATATATATATATATATATATATATATATATATATATGCATTTATTCCATTAATGTGAATATAACACAATTGGGAACAAAATCAAACATCTTTGCTTAATCTAGAAAAATGACAACCACAGACAGCCCATTGTTTATAGTCTCAAAGCATTTAAATAAAAAAGTCTATTAAGATAGCTATTTATGGCATTCTCTGCATAAATCCATGCTGATACATATCTTTTATTCAGAATTTGTTTATCTCAATACTCTTATGAAGTGCTCTACTTGAGTTATGAATTCCCAGTTGTATGTGCTCGTATGATGGGAGCAATTTTCCAAATAGAAGGGGACATATTGTTCCAAAAGCTGTACAAACGTGTTAAGACAGAGAGTAATACCTGGCTGCTACTTGATCTTACAAAATAATGTTTTTTTTTTTTTCCCCAAAACATTTGTGAAGAGCCAGGAACACGTGAGCCACATCTGTAATAATATACAAACTCATGCAAAAGTGAAGTATTGTCCTGTTCTCTTACTTCACATATAGATTATTAGTCAAGACCTTAAAGTAGAGGATAATGTTGTTCAGTTAAATGCACCGTGAGCTGCATATTAATTTGGATTTGACCAAGTAGAAGGGTATGTGATGGAAGTTCTCTTTATTGCCATGTGTAGTGACCTTAGTTAATTCAAGGCCAACAGCTTGCATGTGGTGGGGAAGCTTTGGACTGCTATGAGAAAATAAATAAATAAAATACAACACAAAGAAAACTGCACGTTTCCTAATCAGATACCCTATTAACAGTACTAGAAAAGTAATGTGCAGTAGAACTTTCCTAGTCTTACTATTAGAGTAATTTCTAGTTATTATGTCATTTTGGAAAAATTGTAGCTCACTGTGCAAGCTACCTCTTTCTGTTATTGAAAAGAGATAACCAGTAGGTTAGATATGCAGAAAAAAATGAGTCCATTCTGACCTGCCCCAAATAAGGCTCCCTATTGATATTTTGGCACTCAAAATGCCAAGTGCCGACAAGTAAAAAAAAAAAAAAAAGTACATAAACCCCAGTAAAAGAACAACACTCAAAAGATCGCCCTGGTATTTTAAACATTTTTTTTGCAAAAGAAGCTAGCCACCCACACCCCAGAACTTATATATACCACTTTCAAGATGGCCATACCTCAGGGAAAAGAGAATAGTCTGAGAAATGGCCATCTCAGACTTAGTATATGTACGTCTGTTTCTTAGCCATTCAGCCTCCGTGTTTGGGACTCGCTCTTGTCGGTCCTGCATTTCAAATGATTGCCCCTGAAAAAGCACAGCTATGGAAGACAAAGCCAGAATCAGTCAAAAACCTTCTAGTCAGATGGAACCAAGGTAGTTAATATGACAGTCACATTATTTAACCCAGGGCTGAAAAATTGTAGAATTTTAATCCAATCTCCTGTTTTGCTTGACATGGTTCTTCTGAAATTTCTGGTCTTTTTACCTCCACTGAATGATATTATGTATCAGTCTTAATTCTCTTCATATAAATGAAATCATACCTGTATTATAGATGCTTGTTTAATGCTGTTATTCACAATCACTGTTGCTGCTCATTGTAGTGCAGAGATATAGTGTCAGGTATCTGTATTACAGTTTGAAGTCTTCTCCACTGATTCTTATTTCTTATTTTCTTATCTAAATGTGAACTTTTGTAATATTGTGATTACAATTTTTATCATGCTATAGCAGCCCTTGTAGTATAACAATTGTATTTAAGTTAGCATGACTGACTCTGAATTGTTACCTCGATTCATTGTGTTATCACAGACAGTCAGTGCTAGAATTATCACTTATGCCCAGACTTGGGCTAACAGGTCATTTGGAGACTATGCTCATGCATGCAGACAGTAAATCCTGTAGTGTTGTGACTCTGTGTTAGTGATACTTTTGGTAGTGCATCAAAGTACATGGGGTTACTATTTTGCTCCTCTTTAAGATAATTTAAGTGGTCATGGCCCATTCAGGCACTAGTTTTAGCAGGACTCCTGCCTGGTTAAGCTAGGACTTCAACATACTTTTATGTCTGCTGCATAGAAATTATCGGGTACCTCAATAGGCAGTAATTGACACCACAGTGCAGTTATTGCCATAAGGATTTGCAGAGATGCTGCCCTGACAGTGGGGGTAAAGATTAGGGAGATCCTTTTTAATGGTTATTAGCTGTTTGTTTCCTTGCTTTCTTTTGGTAGGTTTACAGAAGTGTCTTAGTACAGACAATTAAACAGGGTTGCCTAACTCACATTGCTGTAAAAAGGGTTGTCTGACTCAGGAGAGCTAACAGACTCTGCTGGTAATATAGGAGTATTATATCCATGGCTTTATGGTGCAGTTTCAGTTTGTATGTTTGTAACAAATATAAAACTATTATGTTTTATGAATTCTCTTTCTGTTTTTTTTTTCATCCTTCTACAGGTCTAGCTAAGGGGCAGGTTTTTGGTTTTCAGATTACACATGGGTATGTGCTAGCTGGTGCTGGTTAGCCAGTAGTAACCATGCCTGCCTGAAAGCAGGGGCATAAAGATCACCCAGCTGAAAATGACCTGGAAAGCTCACTGTTGGCCCTCTTGGCCACCTCTGAGGAAGTATGGGAGGAGTATCCTCTACAATTCCGCATATGTCTGTATTTTATGTTTGACACTCTCTGCTACCTGTTCTACTTCCCTTGTTCTTTCCTCACAAGCTTAAGGTTGGTTTCCTCATTTTCTCATTTTCAAAAATGTAAAATAGAAACTCGGCGCACAAGAAAAAAAAAATGTCCTTCTTCCCCCTAACCTATTATTCCTTCCAGTTACCCTTGTGTGTGTAATCCTCTGCTTATTATTTCCCCCTGGTCTACTTTTGCCCCCCTTTATTTTTCATTTACATAATGGACTGAGGCAGTATTTTGCAGGAGGGTTATTCCTCTGTTGTGTGCATAGAGTGCCTGAGTCTTGACTATGAGGGATTTTGTTATGTATGTGATCAGGTCTAGCCATGGTCAAAAACCTTACTGTTTTTTGTCACGTTGGTCACATAACTGCTTGTAGCACATTCCCATCACTACCGTTTAGTAACATGGCTACCATCAGTGATATTATTTCTCCAGTTTGCTGTGCAATCCTTTTCTTAGAAAGTTGCTGCTATCCAGGTCTGACTATACAGCTAAACAGCAATAGTCACCATCCTCTTAGGAGATATTTGATTTAGCACTGTATCATGGCATTGTGAATATTTCTGAACATTGTCCAATACCTTGCTGTTATCTGAATACTTCCAAAGACTGTGGACTCTTTGAATGTCAAAGATATGGCACATCCTCAATCCAACAAAAACAGAGTATTCTTAAAAATCTAGTCCAACTAAATCTCAGCATCATAAAAACAAAAACAGTGAGCCTTCTTACAACCCTGTTTCATCTGTATTTTAATTCTGTTCACATTCACCACAAGCATCCCACACTGCTCTTGTTCTCAGTATGTTTATTCTGTATTAAAGCATTCAAACTCGTATGTTAACACTGTGAACACAGACGGTTTAATTAAATCATTTTCAACAGAAATCAACACAAGGATACTAATAATCTTTTCCTGTCGTCTTTATACCATGTAGGAAGAGAAACTGAGTAAAAGCAGATAAACCTTAAGACAAAACATAAACCTCTACCTAAACATTACAGTAAGACAATGCATACTGTGCTGTCACATCTTTCTGATGACTTCCCATTTATACTGAATCAGCATTGGGAAGTAGTCGAGTGTCATCCAGATGGGTATGTAAGTAGCACCTCATTAGCTCATTACTCATTAGACAGAAGAAGGTGCTAATATGTAGGAGTATTTGGACTATACACACGAGAGGAGAGGTGGCACTTTCAGTTTTATAATTCGTTTCCTTTCATCTCATATGCTACAGAGAATTACTGTAGTCACTGTAATAAGTGGAAGAATGGATTAAAAAGGTTACTCTAGCACAAATGCATGGTCATGCAGATGGCATGTGTTGTAATTGTTAGACATATATATAACAACTACTATGTGTGTGTATAATATATTTCAGTTATGTGTATTAATATGTTTAGCCTCAAAATGGCAGTGTTTTCTGGTGGAAACTTATGGTAATTTGCTTGATGTAATTTCCTGTTCCTTGTGTAGTGTGCTCATTAAAGAAAAGGAAAAATAAACATACGTCTGTTTAGACTGCAATCAGGCTGTAGCATCTATTTGCTATGCCAAGAAGTTATTCTAACAGGTTATGGGCCCAGACACCTAGACACCCTGGCACTCTGAGACAAGCAGCTCCACCAAATAAGTGCAAGATACAGTGACAGACAAAGTAAGGAGAAATATGGTAAAGATGGCTACCAACACTTCTTCAGCAAAGTTTTTATTAGCGAATGTGATGAACCAGAACTAAGAGTCTTGCAAATTCAAGATGAGGATGCTTCCAATAAGAAAGGTGCATGGAAATGTGTAAGTGAAGATAGACTGGAGGAATCTATGGATGAGTTGATAGAAAAGGATCAAAAAGCTCAGAGCACAATCTCCCTTTGCATAGATGATGATTCAATTATACAAATATGCAACTGTGAAACTGCTAAAGAAATGTGGGAAGAACTGCAAAAGGTACATAAAAGAGCTAATCTCAGCAATAAACTCTAATTAGAAAACAATATCAGGCCAAGCTGATGAAAGACTGGGATATGCAAGATTATATAAGGAATTGGAGAGGATATAACAGACTTTCACATTGCAGCACTTTTATTTAATGGTCTATCTGAAAGTTGAAACACTTGTTATAGCACTTGATGCACATTCAGATGACAAAATGACATTAGAGTATGTGAAAGGCAAGCTTGTGGATGTATACAAGAGCAAGATAGGAAGCATAAACAGTGAAAGTATGTCCAGTACAGAGACTGCTTTAACGATGAAAAACAGAAATAAAAACAGTAATATGCATCTAGAAACACAGAAATGCTTTGTGTAAAAAAAAAGGGACACTTTAAGGTAGAGTACAGAATCTGGAAAGCTAGACTGCAAAGGCAAGCTAAATCACAACAAGCTAAGAATGGGAATGAAGACGCAGATGTCACTTCAGACTGAGTATGTATTTGAGTCCAAATGTGGCACCTCATCTGTGCAGGCATGGTGTGTTGACTCTGGAGCTACAAGTCACGTGACTAATGACAGAAATTTTTTCACTCAACTCGAATAAAGCTAAACAGAAAAAAATCACCACTGCTAATGGGCAGGTAATAAGGTCAGAAGGAATCAGAGACGAGTTTATTTACTGTCCGATCTCTCAGAAAATCACCAGAAAGATATATGTGAGAAATGTTCTCTATGTGCCTGATCTTGAAAGTAACCTATTGTCAGTGAAGAAGCTTACAAACCATGGCAATGTAGTGACTTTCCAAGGTGACAGTTATGTTGTCACAAAAGGGGATTGCTTACTTGCAAAGGCCCAAACCACTGATGAACTGCATCAGCTGAAATGCAGTGAAATTATTAATACAGCCAACAAGGGAAAACATTAAAATTGCATTTACGCTTGGCACACAGGTCCTGACACAATAAAGAAAATAGTTAAGGGCAACTATGTAAGTGGTGTAAAAGTTAGCCAGTGTGATCAAATAATTAAATGTACCAGCTGCATTAAGGGAAAAATGACAAGAAAGCCTTTCCCAAAGCAGAGCTCAAAAACCTCTGGACTTAATTAATTCATATCTTTGTGGTCCAATGAAAAACATGACTCCAGGAAAGGAGAGGTATTTTCTTAGTTTCATCGATGATTACTCCAGGTACACCGCATTGTACCTGCTGCCCAACAAGGACACAGTGCCAGTGAAGTTAGAACAGTATCTAGCTCAAGTAGGTAATACATTTGGGAGAATGCCCAGAGTGCTACGTACAGACAATGGGTCTGAATATACAAGTGGCACAACACAAGCCATCTTCAGAAAACATGGAATTATGTTCAAGACCACTGTACCATATAACCTAGAACAAAATGGGGTTGCAGAGAGAATGAATCAGACTTTCTGTGAGAGTGGAAGGAACATGCTTTTTGATGCTGATATGCCAACCACATGCTGGGGAGAGGCGATCATGACTGCATGCTATCTCCAAAATCATTTGCCAGAAAAACAACAGAAAAAACTCCATATGAACTGTGGAACAGAAAGAAATGAGATTTGAGACACATCAACATTTTTGGAATTAAAACCTATGTGCACATTCCAAAGGAAAAACATAGAAAAAGGGATCACTGTACAAAGGAAGGTGTACTTGTGGGTTACAGTATGTCTCAAAAAGGATACAGAATTCTACATCCAGACACAAACAAGGTAACAGTCATCAGAAGTGTGATTGCTGATGAAACTTCTGTGTGCTCAAAGTTTCAGGAACTGACACGAATTGTTCAATCTGATGAAAAATCCACACGTGTCACAAGAAAAACAAAAACTAAGCTACACAGAAATTAATGCTAACAATTTTAAAACTGATAAAGAAGACACTGAACCACAAATAACTTTGATCAGAAAATCAATAAGAAGCAATAAAGGTATTCCACCAAAACCTTTGCCTTATGTAGCTCTCACAGCAGTTCAGGCTGAGTTAGGTTCATGGGATGAAATGGAAAAACTACCACCACATGAGAAGAAAATGTCAATTAGAGATGCTGATGAAGAGATGACATCAGTCAATAAACTCCAGATATGGACACTCACAGCTACCACAAGGTAAACAAGTAATTGGATGTAAATGGGTTTTTAAAGTGAAATCTGACTCTGATGAGAAAGTCTGTAGGTCCAAGGCAAGGTTAGTTGCAAAATGATACTCACAAAAATTTGGTGAAGAATATGATGCTACTTTTGCTACAGATGCCAAAACAAAGTACTTTCAGAACACTGATGACAGTGGCAGCTTTACAGAAAATGACTATGAAACATCATGATATCAATACAGCTTTTCTTAATGGACATATAGAAGTGGAAATATACAAGTCCCAGCCAGAAGAATATGTGAAAAGTAAAGAGCATCTTGTTTGCAAACTACAAAAATCCCTGTATGGTCTTAAACAAGTGGCTTGAGCACGGAACTCAAGAATAATCCAAGTCTGTTAGATGAAGGATTCATGCGAGGCAAAGCCGATCCATGCCTATACTCTAAATGTATAGATGCTGAATGATGGCATCTGTTAGTCTATGTGGATGACTTGATTATTGCTTGCAAAAGGAATGACAATATTACAGAGTCAATAACAGTACTCAATCAGCAATTTGAGACTAAAGATCTTGGTGAGGTGACATACTACCTAGGAATTAACACACGACGTGAGGAGGACAGCAGTTTTCTGTTGAACCAGGGTGCAAAAATTGATTCAGTTCTTCAACAGTTCAACATGACTGAGGCTAAAGGGGGGAGCACACCCATGGACATAGCTTATCCAAAGTTGGAAGGAGAGGAAGATCTTCTACCATCTAATAAGCAGTACAGGCAAGCAGTAGAGGCACTTCTATACAATGCAACCACTACATGTCCAGACACTGCAGCAACCATGTTGCTTCTCTGCAGGCCACATCAGAGACACTGGAATTCAATAAAAAAGTTATGAGGTATTTCAAAGACCAAAAGGCTTGAATTTATAGTTGTCACCATTGGTGACTTAAACCTCACAGGATGTGTGGACTCTAATTGGGCAGTGACCTTGACTCCTGCAAACTTACAAGTGGTTACTTGTTCAAATTAGGAAACAGTCCCATATCCTGGTCCAGTAAGAAATAGCTCTCAGTGGCATTTTCTTCTACACAAGCAGATATAGTTCTGCTGCTTTTGTCAGTCAAGAAGCTGTTTGGTTGCAGCAGTTACTTGAAGATCTTAGAGAACCAGTGTCCCAGCCTATGGTCTTATATAAGGGCAATTAGTTCATAGGTTCATAGGTTGATACTAGGCTATCTGCCCTAGGGCATTTACAAGCCTAGCCAGAGTGTGTTTGGCTTTTGCCACCCTTTTAAATGAGTTTACTATACCCTTTTAAGGTTAGTTTACTGTGCTTCTGTCTAGCAGTGATGCAGAAGTGATCCCTGGGGTAAACCTACGATCTCCCATCCACTCATCACGATTTCTCTTGAAGAGAAGCAGTTAGGGGCTCTGTCTGACATGGACTGGGATTCTATTCCAGAGTGATGAGAGCCTCTGGGTTATAAATCTGTCCCTCCAGCATGTCCTATTAATTTCTGTGCTGAGGTTTAAGTCCCTCGAGCGCGTAGCTCTAAGGGATTTGGATTTTATGAGGTGGAGCATGTCCATTAAATCTGGGTTTGACATGGCTTTATACATCAAGCACAGGTCGCCTCTGAGTAAGGCGGTATGCAACTGAGTATAGCTGGAGCTTCTTTTACCGGGCAGCATAGGTCATCTGTTTGAGTCCCTAGATCCTCTCGGTGAGGTACTTTTGGGGTCTTTCCAGTTGCTGCAGGTGTCGGGTAAGGTACATCCCAAATGGGGCATTGTATTCTATTATGGGCCTGATGAGTGATGAGTAGAGGGACACAATGACCTCTCTTGATCTAGATGTGAACCCTTTCATGATAAGGTGGGCTATACAGAAGGTCTTTCTAACCACTTTGGCGACGTGATTGTCAGAGGAAAGATTGCTATCCACTTGGGTCCCCAAATCCCTAATTACTTCTTCTGTGCTTAATGGATTACCACCTATGTGGTAATTTGTGGGCACTTTATTTTTCCCAAAGGGGATGACTATGCACTTTTTGGCATTTAGCTTTAGGCCATGGTTCTGGCACCAGTTATCCGTCTCTGTGAGACCCTTTTGGAGGATGTGTGTGTCAGTTGGCGAGTCAATTATGGCACCCAATTTGCAGTCGTCTGCGAACTTGGTCAGCCATAGTCCTCCTGTGTTAGCCTGTACCTCAGAGAAATATATACCGAACAAGAGAGGTCCCAGGACTGAGCCTTGTGGGACGCCACTAGTAACTGGTTTAGAGTCTGACATGGCTCCTGCAATTCTGACCATGTGGGTTCTATCCTTGAGCCAGTTTGCAACCCATCTTATGACATAGGGGTTGATATTTAAGCTGCAGAGCTTATTTATGATGCCCGAGTGGGGTATTGTGTCAAAGACTTTTGCGAGGTCCAGGTAGGCTATGTGGACTACCTTCCCTTCATCTATGGCCTTGGTGACTGTTTCAAAGAAGTCAACCAGGTTCAGGAGGCAGGTTCTGCCCTTAACAAAGCCAAATTGGGTAGGATCCAGCGTCTGCAGGTCCCCAATGTCTTTGTTTATGAGCTCCATGATGATCCGCTCCATAGCTTTGCAGACCAGGCTAGTCAAACTTATGGGGCGATAGTTTCCAGGGTCCATTGAGGCACCGCCATTGTGGAGTGGGACCACTGTTGCTGTACGCCATTCCTTGGGTACATATCCTGTACGAAGGCTGAGGTTTTAGCTCTTCTTGGAGCTCATGTAGGACGCAGCTTGGGACACCGTCCGGTCCCATTGATGCTGTGTTTTTTGCCTTGGAGAGGGCAGCTCTCACCTGAGCCTCTGAGATGTCAGGGAGGCGACTCTCTGCTGGGATAGATATTTGCTCTTTTGGGGGGGAAGGGGGGGAGAAGTTTGCACTGAACCTGTCTGCCAGGATGTTGGCTATGTCTGTGGGTTCAGTGTATTTTTTGTCATTTTGGATTAACTGTGAACATATCTGGGAGTTGCCACCCAGGTTTCTAACATAACTAAAGAAGGCCTTATGATTATCTTTGGTGTCCTGTGCAATTTTTCTCTCGTAGCTGGCCTTGGATGATTTTATGAGGGACCATAGTTTTTTGCTAGTACTGATCAGAGATGCCTTCCCTTTTAGGGATTTAGCTCTATCATGTAGTAGCTTCCTCCTTTTGTTGTAAAGCTTATTTATGGCTGGGGTCCACCAGATTGGATGCCTGCCTTTGGAGGATTGGGTCTTGGTTTTATTTGGGATTACATGATACATGCATTCCTGAAGGTGTCCATAGAATGCATTTATAAAGGTTTCTGCAGTTTGGGCCGTAGTTTCCGCTGGCCCAGGGGCTTTGAATGATGCCACCTCGGTTTTGAGAAGTGTGAAGTTAGCTTTTGAGAAATTTTTCACTGTGGTTTTCTGGGCTGGGGGTGAGGTCGGGATGTGGATGTCCAGTGAGATTAATTTATGATCCGATCTTACCAATGAGGGGTATACTTCTGGTGTGGAGCATAGAGTCCCCATGTTGATGATGCTCAGGTCCAGTATGTTTTCCCCTCTTGTGGGAGTGGTGACTAGTTGTTCCATAGCATTTGAGTTTATAAATTCAAGGAACCTTTGGGCTAGGGCGTTGGGGCTTGAGTAATGCTCCCAGTCTATGTTTGGGTAGTTGAAATCACCCAGTATAATGGTGTTTGGAGAGACCTTCATATTGTCCAGTGTTTTCAGGAAGGCCAAGTGAGGTTCCTGAGTTTGGGAGGGTGGTCTGTAGCATGCTATAAACTGAAAGGCAGTTTTGCCCACTGTTAGTTGCACATGGATGGTCTCTGCTGCTTCATGCAGTGCCACTAACCTGGAGGTGTGAGTATCTTTGATGAATATGGATACTCCCCCTCCTTTTGTGGTTCGGTCCAAGTTTTGAGGCCGAAAAGCATGGTATGAGGTATAGCCTGGTAGTGCTGGGGTGCTCTTGGGAGCCTTGAACCAGGTTTCTGTTACTGCACAGATGTAAATATTCTCTATACTGAGGAGAGGTTTGAGTGCGTGCATCTTGAGGTTTAGACTTCTGGCGTTGAGTAGCGTTACCCTTAGTTTCTTTTCCCTGTGTTATCTATGGAGGTGGGTTTGTCCTTCGAGCCTTGCCTAAAAAAGGCACTATGGGGGTGGCAAGAGCCTTTGCCAGTATCCAAAAGCCCAGGGGTGACAGGTGCAATCCATCTCTAGCGAAGCAATGTGGCTTGTCGAGCATGTCATCCCAGGCTGACAGACATTGGATCCTCTTTGAATTACACCAATACTTTAGCCAATTGTTAAAATCGATCATTTTGTCTTTATACTGTGGCATCATTCTTGGTGAGGGTAAGATGCTACTCAAGGTCAGGGTCATACCGGCCTGGGCTACATGATCAGAGAGCTCCTCTATGTCTCTTTTCATGTAGTCCAGGGAGGTACGTCTCAGGTCATTCACACCAGAATGCACAATGACTGAGTCATATTTGTACTTGCTTTGGAGTGATCTGAGTGCTTGCGTTATGTGGCGGACCCTGGCTCCCAACAGGCAGCTTACTGTGACCCTGTCCTTGTTCAGTCTGGTGAGTGGGGATGTCAGTGTGTCTGACAATAGTCACCTATTACAAGTGTATCAGGTGTGTTGTTTAGCCTTAAGAGCTGTGTTTGTTTGGCACACTGACTTTGTGAATTATGTGTTACACATGTTTTGTTTTGGGGTAGCAGGTGCTTGGATGTCTGCTTTGGAGGTCTCTGCTGCTTAGGCAGATTCTTATTTAAAGCCTCCAAATATGTTTTGGTGTGTTTATGTGTTTGGTTAGACGTTGTGGATTTGTGTGTGTGGTTACCTTCTCCTCCTGACTGATTGGGCCAGTACTGAGTTGAGAGAGCTCAGCCTCCATGATGCATTAAGCTTGCAACCAGTAAGAAGATCAATTCAAGAGCCAAGCATACTGATGTCAGACTTCATTACCTTCATGACTTGGTTGAACAAGAAGTCATTGTGCCATCAAATTAGCACTCTTCAAGAAAAATCTTGATGATTGGATGGGAAATAGGAAATTCACCTGGGTATCACCTCTGTGGCTCTGCTCGACAGGGGCACAGGAAAATAATTTTCTTGGGTGGAAAAAGCCAGGATACCTTTTTGGCTAGGCTTATATAGGCTCTAGGGCCAAGAGTCTAGTACCTACCTATGAACATATGAACCTATATTGAAAAACTGATAAAATGATTGCTGATGCTATGACAAAGTGACTCACAGTAAACATGTTTGTAGAATTTAAATCACAAATTGGGTTGACTTAAGTAATAGTTGTTGAGTGGAGGTGTTAGACATATATATATATATATATATATATATATATATATATATATATATATATATATATATATATATATATATCTTTACTAGAAAGGCTCACCCAGACTCTGCTACACTTTTCTGTGAAGGAAAGGTTAGTTTGCTTTTTATTTGTATTTTCTGTTACTTTTTGCCTTTTTATATTTTGAATGCTGTGATTTGTTTTCTTTACCTTGCATTTTACTTGTGTTCTGCTTTTAATTGCAAATTAAAATTTCAAAAGAGACCACAGCTCTGTCTCTTGTGAGTCAGGCAGAAATTGTTTGCCCACCCTTCGACCCACTTACTGTCTTGTTCTTAAATATCACTGTCTTTCTAGTTGCCTGCCCCTTATGTTAATTTGACCATATATCTCATTTCCTCTCTGCTTTCATTGGCTTGTGTGAGTAAGCAAAAAATTATCATTTTGTGAAATCACTCCCCTTCAACTATTTAAATGTATTGGCCATCCTACTGTATTCCATAGTACTAGAATACAAAAGTGACCACCCCCTTTCAATCTATCTTGCTGTTTTAAAAATAGTGACTCTCCACTAAAACCTAACCTTTTAGACAGGTAAAACTTAAGTTACCTACTTTCACATCTAACTTATCTAGTGGACACTGTAGTGTTTAGGATAAAACATTTTTTCCATCTTACCTTTAAGCATCCCTGTGACTAGCACTTGTTCTAATACCTGCTGGAAAGCACTAGGAAGCCTTAAACTGATACAAGCACTCAACTTTCCTTGTTAATAAGGCAAAATTAATTGTAGGCACTAAACAGCCTATAATTGCAAAGTACCTTGTTAAGGCAAGGGAAAACAGCTCCTGTACTTTACAATAAAAGTACCAAACCAGGCATGTCCAAGGGTCAGCTTCCGATGATTTCTCCTGTCCACCTGGTGAATCTGGGCATACTGAGGCAATACAGCAATTTCCTCATGTACACAGATGACCCTCTCCTCCTACCACCCAACACTACAACCTGTGAGAGATGCACTTACATAGCCAAACCGGAAGCAAAGCTCTCTCCACCCAAGATTGTGCTAGACAGTCAAGAAGAGAAGGTTAACACCCGCACTACACCTCAAGCAACACATAGCCCTTCTAAAGCCACACCACCAACGCCCACACATAGCAACATTAAATCCACATATGTGGAGGACCTTAACTGTAACCTGCCCAAACAACAAGAACCTCTGAAGCTGAAACGCCAACAAACACCAATCACAATCAAAGTGTCACATAGCTCACAACACCAGTGTGCCACCCAGCAACAGCCCCTAAGGCAAGACAACGTACCTAACACTTTAGTCATAAGTGACTCTATAGTCAGGCACACTGATGTCCCACTCACCAGGCTGAACAAGGAGAAAATTACAATCAGCTGCCTTTCAGGTGTCAGGATCCTCCACATAACGCATGCACTCAAGTCACTCCACAACAAGTACAAATATGACTGTCATTGTCCATGTTGGAGTGGATGACTTGAGACGTACCTCCCTGGATTACATAAAAACAGACATAGAAGAGCTCTCTGATCATGTGGCCCAGACAGGTATGACCCTAGCTCTGAGTAGCATCTTGCCTTCACCCAGAATGATACCACAATATAAGAGCAAAATGATTGACTTCAACAGTTGGCTAAGCTTCTGGTGTCATTCAAAGGGGATCCAGTATCTGTCTGCCTGGGATGACATGATCAACAGACCATGATGCTTTGCCAGAGATGGTCTGCACCTGTTGCCCCTGGTATTCAGGTTACTGGCTAAGGCTCTTGCCACCCCTATAGTGCCTTTTTTAGGCAAAGTTCAAAGGACAAAACCACCACCGTAATGGGTACAAGCATGCAAATTCTGAAGGTAATGCTACTCAGTGTTAGAAGTCTAAACCTCAAAATGCACTCTCTCGAGGCACTCCTAAAAATGGAGAACATCGATATCTGTGCAGTAACTGAGACCTGGTTCAAGGCTCCAGAGAGCACCCCTGCAATACCAGGCTACAACTCTTACCACACTTTTTGGCCACCAAACCAGGACTGAAACACTAAAGGTGGAGGAGTGTCCATATTCACCAAAGATATTCACACCACCAGGCTAGTTGCCCAACACAATGTGTCTGAAATTCTCCAGGTGCAACTAACACTAGGTAAGACTGCAATCCAAATTGTAGCTTGCTACAGATCCCCCACCATGCCCCAAGATTCTCACTACACCTTTCTAAACATACTGGAAAATATTAAGATGCAACCAAACACCATAATACTGGGTGATTTCAACTACCCTGCCATTAACTGGGAAAACTACTCATGTACCAACACCTTTGCCCAACGGTTTTAGTCCCATAGTCCCACCAGGGGCTCCAATATCCTAGACCTGGTAATTGCCAACATGGGAAATCGATGCTCCACACCTATGATTACCCCCTCGTTGGTCACGTCTGACCATAAGCTAATCACCCTTAACATCCACATCCCACCTCCACCCACCAGTAAGGAAACCGCCATAAAAAACTTCTCCAAAGCCAACTTCATGCTACTCAAGTCAGAAGTGACAAACTTCATGACACCCATGCAGATGGGAACTGAAAGTTCAACTGCTGAATCCTACACTAAGGCACTGTACAAGCACATCCACTCATGCATGAATTGTGCCATCCCAAATGGAACCGAGATGCTCTCCTCCAAAAAAAGTAAGCCAATCTGGTGGTCCCCTGCCATAAACAAACTTTACAACAAAAGGAAGAAACTGTTGTAGAAAAGAGGAAAATCCCAGGATGCAAAAACTTCCCTTACCAGCCTCAGCAAAAAGCTGAAATCCCTCATAAAATTCTCCAAAGCTAGTTATGAAAATAAAATTGCCAAAGATTCCAAAGAAAACCACAAGTCATTCTGTAACTATGTCAAGAATCTAAATGGCAATGCTCAAATCTGCTCTGAGCTAAAACAGAATGACATTAAATATACTGATCCCAAGGATATTGCCAATATCCTGGCAGATCAATTCAGTGCCAGTTTCACTCCCCTCTCACACCCTAAATGGCTTATCTCAATACCAGAAGATTGCCAAATTCCAGTAATAATGGCCACACAGGTAAAAAACACACTCTCCAAAGCTAAGAATACAGCATCCATGGGACCAGATGACATCCTGGGCTGTTTACTACATGAATTACAAAATGAACTGGCACCTCACCTAAGTGACATGTTTAATCATAGCCTCACCTCAGGCTTCATGCCCACTGAGTGGTGCACAGCTACAGTTATCCTACTCCACAAGGGGGGATCCACCTTGGATCCCGGGAACTACCGTTGCATTAGTCTGATGAGCCTTATCTGCAATTCCACAGAATGTCTTATCATGGAACTTATAAACAAAGACATTGGCAACCTTCAAACACTGGACCACACTAAGTTTGAGTTTGTGAAGGGCAGATCTTGTCTCCTGAACCTGATTGACTTCTTCAAATCAGTCTCCAGAGCCATGGACGAGGGTAAGGCAATCCACACAGCCTATCTGGATCTTGAGAAGTCCTTTAACACCATCCCCCACTTTGGAATCATAGATAGACTTACTAAGCTGGGTATTGATCCCTACATCACTCGATGGGTTGCCAACTGGCTTACTGACAAAACCCTCACTGTAAAAGTATCTGACTTCAAATCCAGCTCCAGACAAGTGACAAGTGGAGTACCTCAGGTTTCAGTCCTGGCACCACTCTTGGTTGGCATTTACTTCTCTGAAGTACAAGCCAACACTAAGGGACTCTGGCTAACAAAGTTTGCAGGTGACTGCAAACTGGGAGCCATTACTGAATCCCCAAATGATGTGAATACTCTACAAAATGGTCTTACAGAAACAGATGCTTGGTGCCAGTTCCATGGGCTCACGCTCAATGCCAAGAAATGTATAGTTATCCCCTTTGGGAAAAAACATGTACCCATGAATTACCACATAGGTGGCAGTGCACTAAACACCAAAAGTGTGATATTAGACTTAGGGACACAGGTGGACAGTGGTCTCACCTTCGATAACCACATCGCCACAACAGTCAGGAAATCCTTCTATGTGGCACACCTCATCACTAAGGGCTTTTCATCCAGAAAAAAGGAGGTCATTGTCCCACTGTACTCATCCCTCATTAGACCCATTATAGAATACAATGGCCTGTTTGGTATGTACCTCTCAAGACTTCTGCAACAACTGGAAAGGCCGCAGGAATACCACACTAAAAGAATCATAGGCCTAAAGCAGATGCCCTACGCTGACCACCTTGAAAAACTCCAGCTATACTCTGTCGCATATCGTCTACTCAGAGGTGATCTCTGCTTAACATACAAGGCCATGTCAAACCCAGAGCTGTTGGACATGCTACACTTAAAGAAATCCCAATCCCTCAGAGCCACACGCTCCAGGGATCTAAACCTTATCATCACAATAAACAAAACATGCTGGAGGGATAGGTTCCTGACCCAGAGACTCTCCAGACTCTGGAATAGACTGCCCATACATGTCAAGCAGAGCGTCTCTTTGGCCCCCTTCAAAAGGAACCTTGACGATTGGATGGGAGAAAGGAAATTCACCCTGGGGATCACGTCAGTCACCCTGCTAGACAGGGGTCCAGGGAAGTAAATATTCTGGGAAGAAATAGCCAGGGAATTGTTATTGCTAGGCTGGTATAGGCCCTAGGGCCATTAGCCTAGTACCAACCTATGAACCTATGAACATCTACTATCTGTGTGTGTATATTTCAGTTATGTGTAATAATCTGTTTAGCCACATGATGGCAGTGTTTCTGGTGGCCTCTTATAGTAATATGCTTGATGTAATTTCCTGTTCTTTGTGTACTGTATTACACCTGAAGTCCTTAAGGGCTCATTTGCTTATATCCCATTATCCTCTTTTGTAAGAGGTTTTAAGGAATCACCAGTGAAAACTCTAGCTTGGCTAGGTTTTTCTTGTAGGTTTTTTTTTTTTCATTAAAGAAATGGAAACTAAATGCACCTCGGTTTAAACTGAAAACAGGCAATAAGCATCTATTTTCTGTGCCGAGAAGTTTTTCTAACAGTAATCTTGTTGGGCACATATGGCCGTGCACAGCTACAAGTAAGAGGGAAAAGTGCATTTAAGTGTTTCAACAGTTACACAGCAATTATTTAAAAATGTTTCGGCGATGACTCATTGTTGAGCAGAACAGTCTATCAGGCTGTCTGCAGTAGAAATAATCACTTTCCCACTGGTGCATGTAATCATTTCCACTCTGTCATATTATTGTAATGATTGCCTTAAATTAAGCAAAATATTACTGACAGTTTATAGAGAATAATGTCACATACATGCATAAAACTTTTTATTTATTATAACCTCATAGGTGTTCATTTAAAAAATGCTTTAACACTTAAAACAAAATAAAATTTACAGTAAAAAGGGTAATACAAGGTCTCACTTACTAATCTATAATTGTATCCTATGGTCTTGGTCTTTATTTTTTGTCATTTTTGGAATCATGGGAGGAATTTGGTAGCAGGATCAGTTCTGATGAGATAAATTCCACTGTCAGCTACAGAACATTTAAACTTACTGCAGACAAGATTGTGTGTGTATGTGTGTGGGGTGTGTGGAATGACATACTGATGCATGAAACAGGAGCCAGTTCTTTTTGTCCACACCAATCAACTTTTTTTCTCTGGCAATCTATGTGATTTATTATGCATTAAAGTGAATGGATTCTAGTTTTCTTCTATTCAAGTTATCTTGCCCATACTGTTATGTTTTCTAGTTTATTAAACTGTATCATTTAAAGTGTTTATGTGCAGTCGCAGGTATAATAAGGAAAGTAGACACAGACCTATTAACTTTGATACCTAAAAGTCTTGGAAATGGAATAATCAGTGATCAACAATTTCAGTTATGTACAAATTTTCACAAACATGCCCATTTAACCCTGATACACATGTGCCATGTCAACCTAAGCAGTGGTTTTGTGTTTAAAGAATAAGCAACCATAGAAACATAGCACAGTATGATAATTTAAATTTAATCTATTCATTAGCTTCAACAAATAGATGTTTTGTCACTAGGCAACAAAAAGATTTATTTTCTAGAAAAAAAAAAAAATTAAGTCTGAAAATCAAATGCGTTTTTAAACAAGCATTCACAATACTATGATAAGCCTCGTTTAAGGAAACAAACCAGTATATTGCCTGGAGCCACACCTCCTTAGAACACTTGCTTAACAGAACTGCAGCTGACAAAACCCTGCAGGCTGAATGCAATGAGAGTGTCAAAATAAAATACCTGTCTCTTCAGTGCAGCTTACTGCATTCACCTTCTACTTGATTGCACTTGAATACCTTCCCAGAGTATATGTACCTTCTACAGAAAGTAGCTAAAGTGGCAAGAACTATATTAAGCAGATTTACTATAAAAGTTTTAACAAATACATGCCGGCTCAGGTACTGTAAAGCTCTATAATCAGGTGCTCTGTATGCAATACTACATGTTACATATGCCTGTCAAGTCGCTGGAAATTCCTCCTCACATTACTTTTAAGACAGGATATTAACTTTATTATTCTGGCTTACCTTCATCATAAGGTACGTTATCAGTATATTTCAATTATGGTGTAGATGAACTCAGAATGAGGTTAGGGCTGGTATTCATAGTTGCTTGCACAAATGTGATATTTCTGACACTTATGAATGAGTGTAGCAAAGACAAGATACATAGAGGTCATTTACGCTAATGCAAAAGGCCTTAAAATAATGCAATACAAATTAGTAATGTTGTAAAGAGTAGGTGGTTTTGCAATTCATAGTCTGACATCCACATGGTATGCACATATGTTGTTAAAAGCAATACTTCAACTTTGATATTAGAGGTGCAGTCCATGAACTTGCCAGTAGCTATCCCTTCAGTAGTTTTTCCAAGTATGCACACGCACTTCTCTGACACGCACATTAATTATTTCCCCCAGCAACCCCTTCATTAGTTTGACTTAAGACTGCACAAGCATTAAAGTGGCACAAAATAAATTGTTTTGCCCAGCAATCACTTCAGTAGTTTGACCATGTATACACATGCACTTCCCTGACACATAATGAATTATTTCCCCAAGCAACCCCTTAAGGAATATGTTCATGTATGCACAAGCACCAAAATGAAACATTTACCTAAGTAACCCCTTCAGTAAAATGTCCCAGCTGATCTTCCTTGACATATCCCTATTCTCCTAGAAAGCTGATGCTTACTGGCATAATTTCAGGGCTATTTACATGCTTAGTATGCAAATGAGTTCATTATATATTTATATATATGAATCATACTGATACGCATATGTATAAGGCCCCTTATCACTGTAGTAACTGTCTCCTAATGCTTATGCATTAAGCATGTTATAGTTTTGCAGTGGGGGGGCATGCTTACAACTCCTTTGCATTTTCATATTCATGCAGGAAGTCCAGGATTTGCATATCCATGTAGTGCCACTCTTAGCAGATCACCGCTATGAAAATGCAGAGACCTGGACTATGAATACTGTCCTAGAATTCTGCAGGAAACCTATGTAATTGTCCTTAGGAGAATTTTCAGAATTACTTTTATGAACTACAAACTGATTTCTTCTAAGTAAGATTCCACCATCATTGGCTTGAAAAAAACTAACAAAAAAGAAAAAATTCTAATTAAAAAAGACAAAAAAAGGAAAAGAATCTCGTATTTCATAACTGGCAATAGACAGTAAATTAAACAATGATAACTAGCTAGTACTAAAAACATAACAGGTGACTAAATACACTAATCAGCACAGTTCGGCAACAATGATGAAATACTGAATTATGTAATTATCAAAACATAAACAATCTACAAGCATTTAACAAATAATTCATAGTGGTTAGCCAACCTGCATGAAGCAATACACACAAAGCTCAGTTGTCATAATGAAATAAAATATAATGCACATTTAAAGTCACAATACTGATAAGCTGTGTTATAAAAAAGGCATTCCTTAAACTCCTGTCAGGTTATCTCAGAATGCAGCCCATTGCATTTCGCAGAAGAAAAACTAACAAACACTGCAAACCACAATGCAACAAGAAAAAAAGAGCAGCAACAGTGAATTCATTATAATTATAATCAAAACATATGAGCTACATCAGTGATACAAAATTTGGTACTTTGGCAGGAACTACAATAATAAAGTTTATTGTAAAAGTTTTGACAGATACGTGCCAGCTCCAGTGGTGTAAAGTTCTGGCTATGGTCCAGGAAACAATTCTGACTAGGAAGTCAAGAGCTGGCAGGGGATGATGGGCAGATATATCCTGGGATGGTGGAAGCTGAAAGAATGAGCAGGAAATACAGATAGGATCTTGGGGGGGGGCATGCATGTAATGCACCAAACTGTCAAACGACAGTAGCCTTCATGCATTGGATCATATACTTATACAAAGGGAACATGACATAGCACCCCCAACCACTTGCCCAGCTCATAGGGTCAGGCCATTCCAAAAGCCAGCATAGGGCATAAGCAACTGATATGGCTGCCTGAATGACAACACCTCACCACCCTGGATGGATCAAACCTCTGTACCATACTGAGTACATCCCTAGTGTGGAAGAAAAAATGAGCTGAGTCTGAATGGGAGAGACTCGATACTGAGTATAAGTTGGGGCAAAAACGATATGTGAGAGAACAAATGAGCTGAATCGGAATGGGAGTAGCTCAATACTGAGTATGCATGGGGGTAAAAATGATATGTGGGAGAACAAATGAGCTGAATCTGAGTGGGAGAGACTTGATACTGAGTATACACATACCTCTCAACCTGGAAACATCAAAAATCTGGACAAGGATCATGAAAAATAAGTACAAATCTGTACGCTGATTAACATAAAATTTGCATACATAATCATGTAACCCTGCCCATTCCAATGGAATTGTGGGATACAAACTTTCAAATGCAAATTGAAGAACAGACAACCAAAATATGGCATCAGAGTCCCCCTGCATCCATTCCAATGTCCCATTACCTGGCTATTTCACCCCATTTACCCTAAATACTAATGTGTGCAAACTGTTTTACTTCTACAATGATTATTTGGATTTTATTTTTACATTTTATAGCACAACAATGCACAAACACTAATAGATATCTGCTAAACAAAGTAATACTGTCTCACAATGAAAATAGACTTGGCATTAAAACTTTTCTGCCCTTGAAACTCACATTCATTGAAACAGCATTGAAACCCACACCACATCCAAAGAAAATGCATCTGGCCTGTTGTGGATAAAGATTACCTTTGAACTGTTTTCAAATCATAGGCCCCTTGCACACAAAACAAGAAACATACATGCATTCTTTGATACACCTTCCTGAAATTATTAAATTATATTCCTTGTATAATACAGCACACTTGTTAGACTTAAGGTAGAGTGTGTTTTAAATGTATTGTTTGAACATTTTTTTCACTAGGCAATGAAACAAAATGAATGACTGCAAAACTGCCCAATGCACAACACATACACAAGATATATATATATATATATATATATATATATATATATATATATATATATATATATATATATATAGGTTCATAGGTAGGTACTAGGCTATTGGCCCTAGGGCCTATATCAGCCTAGCCAAAAGGTACCCTGGCTTTCGCCACCCAAGAAAATTATTTTCCTGTGCCACTGTCAAGCAGAGCCACAGAAGTGATCCCCGTGGTGAATTTCCTATCTCCCATCCAATCATCAAGGTTTTTCTTGAAGAGTGCTAATGAGGAGCTTTGTTTGATATAGATAGGTAGTTTGTTCCAGAGTATGGGAAGTCTCTGGGACAGGAATCTATCCCTCCAGCATGTTCTGTTTATTGTGGTGACAAGGTTTAAGTCCCTAGAGCATGTAGCTTGGAGGGATTGGGATTTCTTTAAGTGGAGCATGTCCAAAAGCTCTGGGTTTGACATAGCTTTGTGTATTAGGCAGAAATCACCTCTGCGTAGGCGATATGTGACAGAATAAAGCTGCAGCTTTTTGAGATGGTCTGCGTAGGGCATCTGTTTGAGGCCAGTAATCCTCTTTGTGAGGTAATTCTGTGGCCTTTCCAGTTGTTGTAGATGTCTTGTGAGGTACATACCAAAAGGGGCGTTGTACTCTATAATGGGTCTAATAAGTAACGAGTAGAGGGGAACAATGATCTCTTTTTTCCTGGATGAGAAACCTTTTGTGATGAGGTGTGCCATGTAGAAGGATTTCCTGACTACTGTGGCGATGTGATTATCAAAGGGGAGACTGCTACCCACCTGTGTCCCAAGGTTTCTTATCACACTTTCGTTGTTAAGTAGACGACCGCCTATGTGGTAGTTCATGGGTACAGAGTTTTTACCAAAAGGGATGACAATGCACTTTTTGGCATTGAGCTTGAGGCCATGGCTTTGACACCAGGCATTTGTCTCAGTGAGGCCCTTTTGTAAGATGTCCACATCTTTTGGAGTTTTGATTATGGCTCCTAGTTTGCAGTCATCTGCAAACTTCATTAGCCTATACTTCAGAGAAGTAGATACCAAACAGGAGAGGACCCAGAACTGAACCCTGTGGTGCTCCACTTGTCACTGGTCAGAAGTTGGATTTGGAGTCTACTACTTTCACAGTGTGGGTTCTGTCAGTGAGCTAGTTGGCAACCCATCTTGTGACACTGGGATTTATACCTACTTTAGTGAGTTTATCTATAATTCCAGAGTGGGGGATAGTGTTGAAAGCCTTGGTGAGATCAAGATAGGCTGTGTGAACCACCTTACCCTCATCCAAGGCTTTGGTGACCGCTTCAAAGAAGTCTATCAGGTTTAGGAGACATGATCTGCCTTTTACAAACCCGAACTGGGTGGGGTCCAGAGTTTTGATATTACCAATGTCATTGTTTATAAGTTCCACAATGATACGTTCCATAGCCTTGCAGACCAGGCTCATCAGGCTAATGGGGCAGTAGTTTCTGGGGTCCGTGGTGGCTCCTCCTTTGTGGAGTGGGATAACTGTCACTGTGCGCCATTCAGTGGGAACATAGCTTGAGGTGAGGCATTGATTGAACATGGTACTTAGGTGGGGTGCCAGTTCATTCTGTAGTTCATATAGAATGCAGCCTGGGATGTTGTCAGGTCCCATGGATGCTGTGTTCTTGGCTTTGGAGAGTGTGTTTTTACCTTTGCAGCCATGATTACATTACAGGAACTTTACATTCTTCTGGCATAGAGATTTAGGGGATGAGAGGGGGGGTAACGTTAGCACTGGACCTATCTGCTAGGATATTGGCAATATCAGTTGGTTCTGTATATTTAGTGCCATTGTGCTGTAACTCAGAGCCGATCTGAGTGTTGCCATTAAGATTCTTGACATAGCTATAGAATGCTTTGTGGTTGTCTTTAGATTCAGTGGTGATTTTGTTTTCGTAACTAGCTTTGGAGGATTTTATGAGGGATCTCAGCTTTTTACTGAGGCTGACTAGGGAGTTCCTCCAATCATGGGATTTTACTCTTTTTTGTAACAGTTTCTTTCTTCTGTTGTAGAGTTTGTTTATGGTAGGGGACCACCAGATTGGCTTCTTTTTTTGGAAGATAGCATCTTGGTTCTGGTAGGGATTGCATGATCCATGCACTCATGTAAGTGCTTATAAAGTGAATTTGTGTAAGATTCAGCAGTTATACCTCTATTGTCCATCAGCATGGGTGTCGTTAAATTTGCTGCTTCTGTCTTAAGAAGCGTGAAGTTGGCTTTGGAGAAATTTTTTACTGTGGTTTCCCTAATGGGGGGTGGGGGAGGGATGTGGATGTCTAGGGTGATTAGCTTGTGCTCGGATCTGGCCAACGAGGAATTGACCTCTGGTGTGGAGCACTGGTTGCCCATGTTGGTAATAAACAGGTCTAGGATATTGCTGCCCCTGGTGAGGGTGTGGATAAGTTGATCCAAGGCATTGGAATTTATGAATTTCAGAAAATGTTGAGCACAAGAGTTGGTACATGAGTAGTTTTCTCAGTTAATGGTGGGGTAGTTGAAATCGTCCATTATTAGGGTGTTAGTTGTACCCTAATATTTTCCAGTGTATCAAGAAATGAGGAATAGGAATCCTGGGGCATGGTGGGGGATCTGTAGCAAGCTACAATTTGGATTGTAGTCTTGCACAGAGTTAGTTGCACTTGGATAATCTCGGATACATTATGCTGAGCAACTAGCCTGGAGGTGTGGATATCCTTAATGAATATGGACACGCCTCCGCTTTTAGTGTTTCTGTCCAGGTTAGGTGGCCGAAAGGTGTGGTATGAATTATAATTATAGCCTTGTAATGCAGGAGTATTCTCTGGAGCCTTGAACCAGGTCTCTGTCACTGCACAGATGTCGATGTTCTCCATTTTAAGGAGTGCCTCGAGTGAGTGCATTTTGAGGTTTAGACTTCTAGCATTGAGTAGCAATACACTCAGATTTTGCTTGCTTGTACCTATTATGGTGGTGAATTTTTCATTTGAACCTTGCCTAAAAGAGGCACTATAGGGGTGGCTAGAGCCTTAGCCAGTATTCGGAATCCCAGGGGTGACAGGTGCAGGCCATCTCTGGCAAAGCATTGTGGTTTGTTGATCATGTCATCCCAGGCAGACAGATACTGGATCCCCTTGGAATGACACCAGAAGCTTAGCCAATTGTTGAAGTCAATCATTTTGTCCTTGTACTGTAGTATCATTCTGGGTGATGGCAGGATGCTACTCAGAGATAAGGTCATACCTGCCTGTGCTAGAAGACTGGACAGCTCCTCCATGTCCCTTTTATTGTAGTCCAGGGAGGTACAACTCAGATCATTCATGCCAACATGGACAATGACAGAGTCATATTTGTACTTATTGTGGAGTGACCTGAGTGCATGAGTTATGTGTTGGATCCTGGCACCCGACAGGCAGCTGACAGTAACGTTCCCCTTGTTTAGCCTGGTGAGTGAAACATCAGTGTGCCTGGCTACAGTCACCTATGACTAGAGTGTCGGGTACATTGTCATGCCTTATGGGCTGTGGTTGAGTGGCACACTGAGTTTGTGGGCTATGAGTCATTTGAGTTATGTTGGGGGGGTGGAGGTTGCTTGTGTTTCTACTTTGGAGGTCCCTGTTGCTTGGGCAGGTTTTTACTGAAAACCACTGCAAATGTAAGTGTGGGTTTTGTGTTTTTGCATGTGTGTGTTTTGGTGGTGTAGGTTTTGAGGGACTATGTGATGACTGTGGTGTGGTGCAAGTGTTTACCTTCTCCTCTTGACTGTCTAGTCCAGTCTTGGGTGAAGAGAGCTTTGCTTCCAGTTTGGCTATATAAGTGCATCTCTCACAGGATGTAGTGTTGGGTGGTAGGAGGAGAGGGTTGTCTGTGTACATGAGGAAATTGCTGCATTGCCCCAAGATGCCCAGATTCGTCGGGTAGAAAGGAGAAATAGAATGACAGTAGTGTAAGGCACAGGCAACTTGCACAGCTTCTCAAACTAATTTTCAGTTTCATTTTTTTTTTTTGTTTTGCAGGGGTTGCAAAAGGCCAAAAACCAGGGACACATTTTAAACACTGAACGTAGAAGCACACACCAAACTTGAAAATGAATCTCATGAACCAAAAGCAGTCTGCAAAAATGAAGGAGTGAACACAATTCTTAGCACTTTCGTCCAAGTTTATTCCTCATGAACATCTTCAGAAAACATTGCTTGTATAATTTTGGAAAGTTTCTAGAATAAAATGTTGTGCTACCACCATGCATTTCACTGCCAAGCTTGAACCCAGGACCCTGTGCACTACAACAGGGCAAAATGCCACTATGCCAAATCAGCAGTTTCCTGAAAGATAGGAAGACTGAAACTTAAATGGCTATCATTTAGTGAATTCAGTTCTCACTTCTCACCCTAGTTCTCAACCTCTTAGCACAAAAAAATGGACAAAGCCAATAATGGGGGAATAAAGCCCCAAAATAGTGACAAATTTCAAATACTGATCTTATAAACTTAGAAAATTGCTAGAATAAAAGGTTTTGTGTTGCCATTTATTTTATGAAGAATATGAAGTTTGAAATTCAAAATGCCTGTCATTATTTAGTGAATTCAATCCTTCAGTGATTTGCCTCAAAAATCCTGAAAACCACAAATTTAATGATGAACAGAACAAAAATATGAGGCATAAATTCACAAGTGGTGGTGGCAAGGGACTTCAGGCTCTTTTTACCTGTACCCAAGGTACAGGGTTTGAGCCTGAGTACCTCTAGCCACCAGGTGTATTTTCACACAAGCATGCACACACACACACATGTGCACACACACACACTACTGTATAAATATTAGGCTGGTACTAGCTGGACAGTAGATTCTGGAATCAAGAATACCATTTTATTTGCATATGTTATCAAAGAAAATGTGCATGATTTTCCATAAATTACATACTTTTACTTGGGGATGTAGCCAAAATTTTCAGAACTGTTTATTAACTTCCAAGAATGCATCTACTGCCCATAAAGTGTAGTCCCTCCCTACACTGGAGAATGTATGCTTCACTATGCAAAGCCTGGGATTCTGAATTTTGTTTTTTAAAGTAAATACAGAACTGTAAACCATGGTAAACATGCTTAACATTTTGCTACCAAAAAGAAATACATTGTTTTTAAAAATGTGACATGCTTGGTGTATGCTTACAAACGACAGTGCTTTTAACCAGAAATGTTGATAAAGGACTTTTATCTTATAATGGTCAAGAACTTAAAAGAGTGAATGATCATCACTGTCACTTTAGAAAGCTGGACTTTTTTCATTCCCTACTAACCAATGAAAATGGAATTTACTTCTGAAATTATACAAAGTGGTAGAAGCACTTTTGAAAATTCTGAGTATCTAGCAATGTTCCTTGAGACGTGTTGAATAAAATATTTCTCATATATTCATTTTTGATTAATGCCAACTGGCTGCTCTTTATATTACAAACTTAAAGTATGTTTTGTGGGCTGTAATTTATTGATTCACTGAACAAGAGTTTTACTTTCCAGTAAGGCCCTATTTATGAATTTTGAAACATGCATTACTATTTTCTTATCTCAAAGTTACACTATACAGTGTGCATGTCCTTATACCCAGAAATAACTCAGTCCATGATACCTTAAGAAGACTCTGTTTCACTAGAAAATACAGAAATATCTCTGCCTCTGTTTACATCAAGAGAATACCTTAAAAGCAAAAATACAGCAATAACTCTGTTCACAAGAATACCTTAAAAGCACACGTGCAGCAGCAGTCATTTCCTTCCCAAGAAGCAAAATCCTTCCTGTTCGCAATCCATTCAAACAGACAGTGAAGCCAGCCAGAAATGTGTGCACATGAGCCTGAGCTCATTTCCGACAGGCTGACGGAGCTGATGTCATCACGCACGTGATGACATCAGCTCAAAATGCGAATGAAAAAAAAAAAAAAAATCGAAAATGAAGGGGTGCCATTCGGGAATCATGGCACCCCATTATTTGGACCCCAAAACTCAGTAAAAACCGAGTAATACGGTACAGTTGGGAGGTATGAATATACATGGGGACAAAAATGATAGGTGGGAGAACAAATGAGCTGAATCTGAATGGGAGTGGCTCAATGCTGAGTATGCGTGGGGTTAAAAACGATATGTGGGAGAACAAATGGGATGAATCTGAATGGGAGAGACTTGATAACGAGTATGCATGGGGGCAGAAACGATATGTGGGAGAAGAAATGAGCTGAATCTGAATGGGAGTGGCTCAATACTGAGTATGCATGGAGTAAAAATTATATAAAAAAGTCACACACATGAAAAAGTACTGTCAATTAAATGTGGGCCATATTAGAGCAAAGACACCATGGATACTATCATCAGAACAGAAAGATAGACATGCAAAATATGTATTTTTTAATGGCATTATTTTTAAAATGGAAGAAATCTACTGTTTCAAACATATATATATATATATATATATATATATATATATATATATATATATATACGCGTGTATGTATGTGTGTGTATGTGCGATGTAACAATAATAAAGCATGTGTGCATGTGTGTGGGGGGGCAATAGTGGTTTACTCACAGTTGGCTTTGGTAAGTCATGAGGATTCACCACTGTGCCCAAACCAACTCAGCTGTGGATAAACTCACCACTACCCACATCAATACACAGTGTATTGTTAAAGTAACTACCTGATATAAAGTATATCAGGTGCTTAGCTCTTTTTGCCTTTTTCACAAATTTTGCAGTTAACAGCCAAAGCTCCTCATCTGGTCCAGACCTTTTTTTAATCTGAGTTATTTATATAAATAACTTACCAGCCAGTAACTGGCAGTAAGAGAGAGAACAAGGATTTATTAACAAAATGACACTAAGACTAAAAATGTTTTGTAGAGAAATTAATCACTGTTTGCCACTTATTCATATTTTCAAATTTATGTTCTTATTTTCTCAACTAAAAGATTTACATGCAATTGAAGGGTGTGGTGTGAAATGCCATTGTGGAAGACAGGACAATTCTTTGTCAATGTCTATTTATATCACACTGTACTGGAAATATTGCTAATTGCTTGTTAGTAGTTATGAAAAGGCAATATTTCAATTTATTAATACGTTAAAAAAACAAGTGACTTACAAGCTATTGCATGGCATCATGTGACATCTTAGCCGTTTGAGAACAGTGCCATTGAAATTTACATGGTATGTTGCACATTTTGAGAGATATTTAGTATTCTTTGTATTGCTAATTATGCAGTTAAGCATATGTTTTCATATTTATATAAATATCTCAATACATAATGCACTCAGAAAGGAATTTCTTGTTGTCTTGTGAAAGCTTATGACTGGTTAACAAAAGTGTTCTACTAATAAAGTACTAGATTGTAAAGTTTCCAATATATGAACATTTGTTTATGGTTTAGCAAAAATATAATTCTGTGTTTGTATGCATTATAATATATTACAGTATTTATGGATATATTATGAATGCACTATCACTATAAAGAATACTTCCTACTGATAACATTGCATCTTTAACAGTTTTAATAGCCTTTATTGTTCACAAAATACTTAATTTGTTTATCTTGTGCATTTCAAACTGATTTTGTTTTAGAAATTTGCTCTTAAATTCAAGGATTTGTGTAGGCTGCTAGAAGCTAAGATTCCACACCACATAGGTGTTAATGAGTTGTTTTGCTCTGCCATCACAGTGGGTAAAATACTTCAAAACCATTTAAGTAAGATGGCAAATGTTAGCAACTAAATATAGGCTACAGCACAAAAAAATTATTCAAATATATTTTCCTTTGTGAACTAGATTCATTATGCAGAAGGTCCAAAACTGGTGGTAGTGTTGGGGGGGGGGGGCAAGGGGAATGGGATTGGGAGTTAGAATACCTTTACCAAAAAGCTGAATGACAGCATCCCAACCTAACTGGACAAACAGAACTAGCACGAGTGGCAGCTTGAATCACTGATGAAGTACAGCAGATCACATTCAAATAGCTTGTTTTTCACATACTTAGTATTGTTATAAAGTTGATTACTTGCTAATGTAGATTTGACAGTAATCTAACCTAAAGAATTTTTAAAGAGCTGATGTTATACATTACAAATGTCAGAGATGAAATCAGATACACATACTCAGATGGGATATATGCACTTTAACTAAGGGATAGAATGCCATTATTTTCAAATGATGGGATTCTTTTACTGCAGCTCTTTATATCTTATCTGTGAACTTACTGTCATACAAAACAAATAAAGATGTCTTGGAATCACTGTAAGTGAAAGCAAACAGCAACAGATGCAATTAAAAAATGATAGATCCAATTTGTAGACTTTAATGTTGAAGAGTTAAAAATTAATGTCACCAACAGAATGACATGCCAACCAAGAATGACAGCCACAAGTAAAGTGTCTCCAAAAAGCAATAAAACATAGTGGAACTGCTGAAAAAAAAAAAACAATCATTAAATGTGCTGTCAAGGTAGTCTTAGAAGTTGTTGATGCCTGCCTCAAGAAATTCAACTCACAGAGATGCTGTTTTTAAAAACAGCATATATATCTGAGTATAAATTATACTTTTATTTGACACTTGAGAATCTCATTCTTTCTTTAAAACTGTGTTTCTCAAATTTTACAAACAACTTCCATAGGGAAACTAAAGTCTGATTTATGGAAGCAGGGGAGGCCAGTTCTGTAGACACTTTTTTTTTTTTTTTTTAATATTGACATTTCCACAGTTTCCATAATGAAATCAAACTGAACACAAAAGCATATATGAATGAATTTCTTTCTTTCAGTTCATATCTTTGATAAAGGAACAATATACTATTTCACAGATCTACTACTACAAGCACACAAGTGCCAGTGATTGAACAACCTGTGTCTTGCAGCCAGGGACTTGGGTATCTTGTTGTATGCATGAATGGCTATTTGCACTTGAACTTGAATTAGAATTCATATTCAGGTGAGGTGCGGCAGCTGTTGGAATGAGTTGAGGTGCCATGCCTCATCCAAACACAGGAGTCGAGTTTGAACAAGGTAATTCTGACAGCTGTGGGGAGGGAGTGGGACTGGGTCGAAACACAGATGAGAGTCTCAGACAGCAACTGGGAATGGCATTTCAGTTTATGGAGCAATCAAGGACTTTAAGTTTAGAAAGTGGCAGGGGATTTTAGGGTTAGGGAGCAACTGTGGACTTTTGGTTTGGAAGGGGGAGGGAAACTTAGGGTTAGTGAGTGATTAAGGACTTAAAGTTTAGGAAGCGGGAAGGGAGTTTTAGGTTTAGGTAGTGATCAGACAATTTATGGTTATGAAGGGGAGTGCTGTGGTTGGGATTATGGTTAGGGACTGGGTATGAGCTTTAGAGTCAGAGTTAGGGTTCAGGTAGGGCCAAACAGTTCAGTATGGTTGGGTGGAGGGAGGTCTACTTAATTAACTAGGACAGGGTTAGCGAGAGTAGGAGATTTGTTAATTACAGGAAGTAGCTGTGAGGAAGTACATTATGCTCAACTAGCAGTGGGCCCATGGTTCGCCTATTTGTTATTTTATTTGTACTTGAGGTAGCGAGATAATTCCATTTCTCTAAAAATGAATGTACATTAAAAAAAACCCTCCTTTTTGATGTACACCAAAAAAAATGAATTGTTTAAAAAATAGTATTCCTTCATACTTAGGAGAGAAAGTATAAAGGAATAGCAACATAAGCGACAGACAGATATGCTTCTCTGAAGCAAGAGAATTAAAACCTAAATTAAAAATCAACCAGATCCAGAGAGGGTGATATTTCTTTTAGCATTACATATCTGGATGATCTTTATTAACCCCCTATCATGTTCTATAAATATAATGTGAGTGACAGAAAGGCAGGAGGAGCTTGTGTGTGTGTGTGTGTGTGTGTGTGTGTGTGGGGGGGGGTCTGTGTGCACGTGTGTGTCTACTGCATAAATTCCTATATTAACCAATCTTGAATGTAACCACTGGGGATAGAGGAGAATGCAGTCAGACTGACTATAAAATGCCTTCTGATAGGCAATACAGGTCTACCTCCAGCTTTAATTCCAGAATGATACTATATAAACCACTATGATATCTGGGCTTCATTCATACTAGAATGAATGTAAGATGTCAGCCAATAGTCTTGTTGCTATAAGTAATTCAGGTACATGCCAGCCACTGGGTGTACATGATTTACTTCTACAGCTATCTGAAGGCATGTGTGCTTAAATCTTGAAGTGGTGGGCATTCAGAAAAGCTGCAGGCTATAGATTCATTTCAAAATATCTAGCCAGAAGAGGCTGTAACATAGTCAAGAAGGAGACACCATGGGCAGATGTGACTTGAGCTGCACATAAATAGATATGTGTCAAAGCATCCTGTGAATAAGAAGCATAAGGAACGAAATATTAAA
>NC_056739.1:1294550155-1294692655 GCF_019279795.1 Protopterus annectens
TGTGTTTTTATTGTGACCTTGGAGTTAGTATATATAAGTAGCAGGGGTGTGGGGATCACAGCCCCCAACATGGGGGTTGCAGGGGGGCTTGCCCCCCCCGGTTATATGTAGGGTCCGCACTTGTGGTGTTTTGTTGTGTTTGTGTGTGTTTTGTTGGTTTGTAGTGTAGGGAGGAAGGTGCATGTGTGCTTGTTTGTGTGAGGAGTGTCTATGTGAGCAGTCCCAATTTTGAATTTCACGCTTTTGGGGTTTTGGGTTTTTCAGTGTTCAGCTTTACAGTCTTGAGATACTGACTTTCGGTTTTTCAGTATTTCAGGATTGTAAATGATTTATTATATATATATATATATATATATATATATATATATATATATATATATATATATATATATATATATATATATATATATATATATATATATATATATATATATATATATATAGATTCACTTTATAATCTCGGAATACTGAAATGTTGAATTTAAGTATATCGAGACTATAAAGTCAAACCCACAAAACACCGAATGCCCAAAACCGCGAAACTTAAAACCGCAAAATTTTAAGTCCTGAACCTAAACACACCATACACCACACTACACATACACAACACTACCAAAAAAAAAAAAAACAAAAACACACAAACATAACAACACACATCTGCAAACCTACACTACAAATACGTTCATACTGCTAGAAAGCAGCAGGTATGTGGCAGCAGTGGAAAAAAATAGAGGATATCGAAAATATCGAATTTGACATCATTGGTATGTAGTTTCGACATTATTAGCTAATTAATATGTAGATTGTCGACATTTAGCTTCGATATTTTGATCAAATCTATTTTGACATTTGGGACTTTGATAGTAAACCAGATATACACACACATATATATATATATATATATATATATATATATATATATATATATATATATATATATATATGGGTCTACTTTCGTTCATCGAAAGTACACCCTACTGAAACTGAAAAACCCGAGTCTGTTTCAGCGAAAGTGCAGGTTCACGAAAATGCACTTTCGCGAAACAGAGATTACCGAAACACGTAATCATGAAACTAAATTCTACAAATGCATTTCTGCAGGGGGGCAAGCTCCCCTGCAAAACCCACACCCTGGCTAACTAAACTTTGAGATCGGACTACAATGGAGAAAAGAGAAAATTTCATTACCCACACTGTACTGCAATCTACATAACCATAGCTAACAAGTAAATAGCACCTTACCTGTTATTCCACAGGGTCTACTAACCACCAGACCTATTTCAGTAATGTCCATTTCATGAAGGTGCATTTTCATGAAACTTGATTTTTGCTGTAACTAACTCAGGTTTTTCAATTTTGGTAGGGTGTACTTTCAGTGAACGAAAGTAGACCTAGATATATATATATATATATATATATATATATATATATATATATATATATATATATATATACTGTTTTACAGTCAAAGTCCCAAATGTCATAATAGATTTGGTCAAAATATCAAAGCTAAATGTTGACAATCTGCATATTAATTAGTTAATAAGGTCAACACTACATACCAATGATGATGACTTCGATATTTTCGACATCATTGATTTTCTTTTCCCTGATGCCACATACCTGCTTGCTTTCCACCAATATGAACGTACACAGTTCAGTACTTTAAACTCCTGCAATTAACATTTTTCCAGGGGGACATGCCCCCCCTGTGCCCCCCAGACCCCCTGAAAATTATATATTCCAAATGCAAAATCGCACCACAGTGAGGAAAAGGGTAAATTTCTTGATTTGCACTGTACTGCGATCTGTATTCATAAAGTTGACCTCATATTAATGGATGCACAGTGGCATTCACTAAAGGAAATAAAAAAGAAAAAACAGAGAAAGTGAAAAACACCAACTGCATACGCAGAAAATCCACAATTGTTTAATACTCCAGCACTTTGGCTAACAAGCATTTCACAGCATTAACATTACAGCAGCACAAGCTACACTTAAATAACAAATATCACATCATTAATCAATTAACCAAAACAAACACAAACTAATAAATCTATTGTAAAGAACGACATACTTATTAAAAAACTCTAATGTGTAAAGAAACTCTAACTCAAAATAAGTATGTTGTTCTTTATAACAGATTTATTGATTATTTAATTTTTTTGTGTAAAGGCGGTACATGGCTAGTTGATTCTTCTGTAGCTTCTCTTCAGGAAAACCATTTTGGCTTACAATTTGATGGTGTACAAAAAGGCATTTCTGTTGTTTTTTTAGATTTGGAATTAAATATTGTTGATAATATGATTATTACAAAGATTCACAAAAATGTGATGATGGTATTCATTTTTTAGATAGTGACAGCTCCCACCCCCCATATTTTAAAGTCTTTACCTTATAATGAGTTACTCAAAATAAATAGGCTGTATAAAAACATTCAGTCTCTCAAGGAAGAGATTTTACATTCTTGTATAGCCTTTAAACAAAGGGGAATATAATAATGAATTAATTATTAATTATTTGAATAAATTGTTGTGCTTGAAAAGGGATACCACTAGTGTGGTTAATGTTCCAGATGATATGAAGTCTTTGAATAGATATAGGAGTAACGCAGGGAATATTAGTGATAAAAAGATATATTTTGTCACCACTTATAATATTTATAGTGTTGAGTTAGTAAAAATCTTAAGATACTACTGGCCATTCTTACAAAAGGGGAAGTTTGGGATTAAGAATTTACCTGATTCCTTTACTGTCTCCTATAAGAGAGCCAGAAATATAAAAGACATGGCTGTTCATAATTTGTTCTTTATGCCTACTGAAATTTGAACTATTCCTCTAAAAGATTCTGATACATTTCCCTGTGGTACATGCTCTATTTGTATTCATGTGGTTAGGACTTTTGACAAAATAAATGGCATTTTTTTCAGCCTAGGGCTATTTTTTCTGTGTGTCTAAGAGAGTGGTTTACTGTCTCTCATGTCCTTGTAATTTCTTCTATATAGGAGAAACCAAAAGAATGTTTAAAATCAGAGTGCAAAAGCATGTTAGAGACATTCTTCTTTTCCCAATTAGGGAGCACCACAGCAGATCACCTGTCTGCTTATGATTGGCAGTGGAGTTTTACAGTGTTGAGTTGCCAGCCTGGTAGCCAACCTTCCACAGAAGGCACACACATGCCTAGGGTCAATTTAGAGTGTCCAATCCACCTACAGCATGTCTTTGGGATGTGGGAGGAAACTGGAGCACCCAGAGAAACCCATGCGATTACAGGGAGGACATGCTGACTCATCACAGAAGGCACCCCACCTGAGAATTGAACCAGAGACCCTCTTGCAGTGAGGCAGCAACACTAACCGCTGCACCACCATGGCTGCCCCATGTTAGAGACATTAAGAATCAAAATTTGGATAGCTCTGTGACATCGCATTTTCATGCAGTACACTTTCAGGTCTTGTACTAGTTTGAAAGCATGTATTTTAGAACAAGTTCTGGTTAAGTATGAAGTTGCACTTAAAATAAACTGTTATATATAAAGAAGCAGTCTGTATTTTAAAGTTTGGCACTTTGGTAGCTCAAGGTTTAAACAAAGAACTGGAGTGGAAGGCTTTTCTGCATTAAATGTTAATTATTAGTTTGGGTTTAATTGTTTTAGTTAATTGATTAATGAAGTGATATTTGTTATTTAAGTGTAGCTTGTGCTACTGTGATGTTAACTCTTTGAAAGGCTTGTTAGCCGAGGTGCTGGAGTATTAAACAATTTTGGATTTTATGCTTCTTCAGTTGGTGTTTTTCACTTTCTCTGTGTTTTTTTTTTAATTTTTTATTTTGTTGTTTAGTGCATTTGCTAAAGAACACTCGTTGAATTGCAGTTTGACAATATGGGAATCAGACAACACATACTTGGAATTCTTGTGTTCGCCGAACTGCAATTCTACGTTTTGATAGTAAGCTATATATATATATATATATATATATCTATGTATATATATATATATATATATATATATATATATATATATATATATATATATATATATATATACACACACACACACACACACATTTGAGACACAAAGTTGCTGGCAGCAAAGGATTTAACAGAGGAGTGTTACAGCTCTGTGAGAGAATGATGGCACAATATATTGTTTGGGTTCAAACTCAGAAGAGATGCTTATCATACTGATATGGTAATCCTACCATTCAGAAGTTACTGAGCAACTGTTTAGCCACTCTGCTATCTTGTATGAAATACAAAATCAAAACATGAAGAAGGTTAATAATCAGGCATATGCACTGTACTAAAACCTACACTCATTTAAGATTCAGAATGCCTTTAATCTTTTAACATTTTTGACAGCATGCATGGCAGCCTATATCAGGTTACTGTGAAAGCAGCCTTGTTTGAGCTGTGCTATAGGTATCTATTGTGGTGCGTTGCATAGTTCAGACAAACAATGGATGCTTGTAGTTGACCATTTTCTCTAGAAATTCATTACACAGTACTCCTGCCTGGAATTCAGAGATGTCCTGTCTTACACTGGCTGTAGCCATTTGTGATTCAGGGACAACCTTACCACATGCTTGTACAAGATGAAGTGCAGTACTGTGGTGTACTATCCCTCTGGTTTCACACATATATAAATGAGGTATACCAGAGTAAAGGCATATGATAATAGGTGATGTTGTGGTCCCCAGAAATGTCTGCAGTAAGTTATTTATGCAGCCAAGTGATTCTTAGAACATAACTCACTATTACCAGCCACATAACTCACTATTACCAGCCACATAACTCACTATTACCAGCCACATGAATTAAGATGACAAAATTTCACATTCAGCCATCACTTTTGCTGGGAGAAAATGTGTTAAAGGTAAGTGCTGGGGAGTTTAGCACATATGTAGTGGTGGGGCTGACTACATGTGTTTATGTGTGTGGCTATATGTGACTATATGCAGAAGAATGTGCTTAGTTGGGTAGTAGCAGTAGGGGGTTAGTAGACAGTTAGGGTAGTTTGTGTGGGTGTGGGGTTGAATATGTTAGTGTGTGCATGAATGCACTGAGTAAGAAAAGGGTGTGCTAAATGCACTGTAAGTGTGTGTGTGCATGTGTGTGTGTTTGTGTGCATGTGTGTGTGTTTTGTCTGCGAGTGAGTGCATGCATACTTCCCATCTCCCACAGACTAAGGACACTGGCTATAATTTGGACAGGGGAGCATTAGACACCAGAGGCTTTTATTATATATTACTGTAATCTATAATACATTTAAAAATTTAATAGAACCTATTTTGCAGTAAAAAAGCTGTAAATGCTGACTAAAACTAACATTTGTCCACGACAAGGACATGGCAAATTCAAAAGACAAAGCCATTCAATGTGGCTAATCAAGGGCAATTTAGAGTTATGGGGATGTGTGTGTGTGTGTGTGTGTGTGTGTGTGTGTGTGTGTGCGTGTGTGTGTGTGCGTGTGTGTGTGTGTGCGTGTGTGTGTGTGTGTGTGTGTGTGTGTGTGTGTGTGTGTGTGTGTGTGTGTGTGTGTGTGTGTGTGTGTGTGTGTGTGTGTGTGTGTGTGTGTGTGTGTAGCTATGAGACTGTGTGTTTGGATGTGTGTATGCATATGGTGAAATGAATTAGTGGGTGTCTGTGCCAAAGTGATCCATTGGACATCAGGAGTAATTACTGCAGCAAAGTGTTCGATAACACTTGCGCTAGTCAGAGTGATTCAGAGATACAGAAATTTGCCAATAATGAGTTATTTCCTCACTGTAGCTAATGTGTCTGAATCACTGGTTTCCATGGTAGGGCTGAATGGTTGTTTTCACTGCAACCGTACTTGGTCATGACTACGCTCTTTCTGAATCCTGTCCTTTATCTGTGTACTCTGTCCTCTTTATCTGTGTGTCTAACATTGATGGGTAATGTCAACATGCATTTAATTTTATTTAATTTTATTCTCCCTCCTCTCACTTAAGAGGAAAAATAACTTTATGACAAATTGCATTTAATTTGGTAAAGAGTTAGAATCTTTTCTTTTTAACGTGTTATTTTGGGATGACTGATACATTCATTGCCATGCTTTTTATAATTCTTTTGGTACTAATTTGTCCGCATTGCCTATAGCTGAATATATCAGTGTATGATCTTGGAAGTTTCTGCTTTCAGTTTACTAAAGTACACTAAGGATATTTCATTAAATTTACCACACATTTTACCACTAAATTTTGTTTTAATATGTGTAGATGTTGCTGTCCTTTAATAAAAAGATGCTTGCTTTGGACTCTGACAATTATGTAACTGGAAATACCTTACAAAATTACTTTTCATCCATTCGGACGCTTATTTTGAAGTGCTAAGGATTGGCATTTGCATTAATATGTGCTAAAATCAAGTATATATCAGGATGTACCTTCTACAAGCAAAGCTAGTAATTTGTCCCCATAAGAATGACAATTTTCTATTGAGGCTCAGTTTGAAAGCAAGTGGTCCATGTGGAATATTGTGTGATGGTTATTACTGCAGACTCACAGATGCTGATTCTGTGGTTTATTTTCAGGCTGGTGTGCCTTCTATGTGAAGTTTGCATCTACTTCATGTGCTATCTTATATCTCAAAGACATAATGGTAGGTGCTATGCCATCCATTAAATCATCCATGTGTATGTGAGTGTAGGTTTGTGCAGAGCCAATAGGTTCATAGATTCATAGGTAGGTACTAGACTATTGGCCCTGAGGCCTATACAAGCCCAGCCAAAAAGGTACCCTGGCTTTTACCACCCAAGAAAATTATTTTCCTGTGCCACTGTCGAGCAGAGCCACAGAAGTGATCCCCAGGGTGAATTTCCTATTTCCCATTCAATCATCAAAATTTTTCTTGAAGAGTGCTAATGAGGAGCTTTGTTTGATATAGATAGGTAGCTTATTCCAGAGTATAGGAAGTCTCTGGGACAAGATCTGACAATCATTGTCAGATGAGGCGCCAGGCAGGGTAATGGACTGAGGCCGTATCCTTTACAGCCATTCCAGTGTTCCATTACTTGGCTGTCTCTCCCCAATTACCATGGTCTATGAATTACTTACATGGTACTATCTTATTATGTATGTAATAAAGAAGGCCATGACCAGTGTGGAGAACATGTATGAATCATGTTGACTCAAGAAACAACTTTTGCTTTTTCAAAAAAAAAAAAAAAATCTGAAACAGCTTTTGACAAACACATTTTTTGTGTGTGTGTGTAGGGGGGTCCCCCACATCCCCATGACATATATTCCAACTATAACATTATACATCAGTGCAGAAAAGCTCAACATTAAAAAAAACTGCAATAAAACCCAACTGAACTACATTCAAACAAAAGCCCTTTGATGGATAGACAGGTTTTCTGTACTTTTTGCTGAAACAAAGCTTGGGGTAAATAAATTAGCAAATATGTATTTCATTGAATCAGTTCAGTATAGTTTAAATGCTGTTTTCTGACAATTCTGTAGGAATGACAAGTGTCACATGCATCCCTCTGTGTGTGTGTGTGGGGGTGAACACCAATCCTACCCCTACTTATAATCTCAACTTACATAGCACATTAGGGGAAAGGGCTCTTATTTTCTGAGGTTGTATGCAGAAAAAATTGTTTCAGAGTCACTGTCATTATATACAATAGGTTGGTATGTATAAAAAGAAAAATAGATTTTTGTACACTATGGGGCATGCATTTATCATTTTCTGATAGCCATTTTACCTTACTGTTGTGGAACTAGTGCCTGTCTCGGAAGATAATGGCTATAAGCCAGAAAATTAATAAATTGCCAGCACCTGCTTACACACACTTACACATTTACAATTTAGAGGAGTGACACTTCACACAGTAGCATGGCACTGGAGTATGGGAGGAAGCTGCAGCACTTTGCAAAAATCCATGCAGACATGAGGTCTATATTAGAACACCAAACTTTCAAAATTTTGAGTGTTCTAATATCAAACCCTAGTAATCGAAAATTTAAAACATCGAACATACAGAACAGCGAATTTTTTCCTAGGGAAAAAATTTGCTGTTCCAAATCACATACACACAACACAAGCACACCAAACAAACAGAAATCCACACACATACACCTAAACTCTTACACCTAACCCTGCACTAAATTATACATACACCACTAACTATCCACTTACCTTACCACAAACCCTAACCCTAAGGTCCATTACTATCACACAGTCACCTCACCCACGCCCTAACCCTAACTCATCTACCCCGCTCTAACTCTCACGTCCACACAATCGCACGCTTACCTGAACCCGACCCGTAACTTTCCACCACAGCGATGAAAATACCGAAGCAACAGAAACGGACAACCAAATTCTTTCCCTAGGAAAAAAATTGGTTTTCTGTTTCTTCGATATTTTCAGCGTTCGCTGAAAACGGGTAGATATTAGAAAACTCGAAGTTTTGAAAGTTCGGTGTTCTAAAATAGCCCCCCAGACAGGGAGGTGACAGGGATGCACCCAAGCCAAGAAATGAGCTAGAGAACAAAAAGCTATGCTCCCCATGATACCCATGACATAAAGCAGTGTTGTTAAATTTAGCCTTCATTTCCTTCATTATTGTGAGAAACTTCTCACAATGAAACTCCATAGAAGAAATAGAAATATGCCTTGAAATCTCTCCAGAAAGGTTTTTCTCTCTCAAAAACACTGTTTTTTGTTTTGTTTTAATCTTCTTTCAGTGTAATATGTAGCATCATTTATATCAAATATCTATATCTCCCCTTGGTAACTAACTTCAGGTAGAATACTAACAGCTTTCAAACTTTTCTTTTTGGCAGTAACATCACATGACATTATTTACCTGCATAGTCTACCTGTATTTCATAAGAAAAGATATTTTCATAGACGTTATTTTTTTCCTTTTAATATCTACTGCTATGTTTAATAAATAATCATGCACTATCGCAAATGACAAACTAAAACTTTCAGCACAGGCAGAAAAACTTAGAAGATACAAAGATAAATATAAAGGAAAAGTACATAATAAGCAATTTATTGATGACCCAAAAAAGTTTTATAGAGAGTTGGGAAATAAAGTAAAAGGAATTGAAAGACCACCAAAAAAGAAGAAATAGATAAATTTTGGAGAAGTATCTATGAAGATCCTGTGAAACATAACAAAGATGCTAAATGGATAGAAGTCAAAGAAAGAATATCAGGTTCAAAGGTACAGGATATGAAATGGGATGAAGTAACAGCCGGAGAGATTGAAAGAAAGTTAAGAAAAGCCTCTAATTGGAAAACCCTAGGTCCAGCTGCAGTACTGAACTTTTGGCTGAAGGCATTAACATCTTTTGCACGAAGATTTAGCCATGAGTAAGAACTATTTATATGCACACTCCGAACAGACACCAGCCTAGTTAACAACAGGAAAAGCAATGCTCCTACTTAAGAGTGAACCTGCAAGCTACCCTAAAAATTATAGACCAATGACTTGCCTTCTGACGACGTATAAACTATACATGGGACTTGATGCCAACAGAGTTTATAGTCTTTTAGAAGAAAACTCCATTATGGCAGTAGAACAAAAGGGCAATAAAAGAAAGTCATATGGAACAAAGGATCATTTGTTGTTAAATAAAGTCATAGATGGAGAACTGTAAAAAGGGAAGACTCTAAGTGTGGCATGGATTGACTACAAAAATGCATTTAATAGTATCCCACATTCATGGATAAAGGAGTGCTTAAAATTGTATGAGATACACCCTACACTAATCGACTACATTACATTGACCATGAAACAGTGTCAGACCACTTTGCAATTAAGCCATGATAAAGGACAAATTGTTATCTCAGGGATAAAATTCAAAGGGGGATATTCCAGGGTGACTCCCTGTCACCACTGCTGTTCTGTCTTGCCCTTAACCCATTAAACTGTCTACTTAACAGCTTAGGCCAAGGCTATAATCCGGCCCTAGAAAACAACAAAGTGTAAAGACTTCTCATCTTCTCTTTGTCAATGATTTAAAACTGTATAACTCATCAGATGAGGAACTGAAAGCACAACTGCAAGTTATCAAAACTTTTTCAGATGATATAAGAATGTCATTTGGTCTTCATAAATGTGCAAAAACAACCTTTAAAGCAAGAAAATCGCAACACCAGAAAAACATCAGTTTGAGACAAGAATGTGATATAAAAGGACTTGAGCAAGAAGGAGTGTATAAATATTGGGGAACTGATGAAGGATCAACAATAAAACACAAACAAATGCAAATAAAACTTAGTAAGGAATACTTCAGAAGACTTAAATTAATCCTGAAAATAGCACTGACATCTAGGAACAAAATCCAAGCTATAAACCAATTTGCCCTTCCTGTCCTAACTTATAGTTTTGGAGTGATTGACTGGCCCCAAAACATGTTGGACAGATTACATAGGAAAACAAGAAGGATGCTTCATGTTCACCAAATCATTTATAAAAATCAGTGCATACCAAGATTATATATTCCCCATTCTGAAGGAGGGATGAGCCTCCTTGAAACTGATTATATGTATAGATCTGCAATCATGGGACCCCACACATATCCGCTGACCTCACAAGACTCAAATGTAGTGAAAGTTTTGAAACATGAGGAGAATAAATTTAAGATGATTTCTCCACTTAGTCTAGCAGAAGGATATTGGTGTCAAGTAGGAATAGAAATCAAACCAGAAGTACATAAAAAATCAGGCAGCAACTGAATGTGCCAAAAAACAAAAGAAAGAATATAAGGTGAAGGATCAGATGAAAAGGCAAGAAATGTGGAAAAAGTATAAATATAGTTGCAAGTATAGAAAACTTCTGTATGAACCTCATGTTGATCAGGAATGAATGCAGGAATGGTTAAGGAGAGGCAAATTCAAACCAAGAGGTGAAAGGTTAATATCGGCTGGCCAAGATAGTGGGCTACGTACACATTGGTTTACAAAGTCCGTTGAACATGTGGGAGAAACAGACAAATGTAGGTTTTGTAAAACCGAACTGGAAACAGTCACACACCTCGTTGCTGGCTGTGACATACTAATGGCAGAAGGACCTTATACTGAAAGGCATAATAATGTGGCAAGACTGATTGCACTGGGGTTTGTGCAAACATTATGGTATTGAAGTGGCTGAAAAACATTGGAAACATGAGCCAGAAAACATCATAGTAAATGAAGAAGTCTACATCACATGGGATCATCAGTTATCAACATTTCAAAAAATAGATGCTAGAAAATCAGATATGGTGGTCCAGGAAAAGAAAACAAAAGTAGCACTGATCATTGAAATCACCACACCCAGTGACTACAGTGCCCTATGTACAGAGAGAAACAAAGTTATAAAATATCAGGATTTGCAAGCAGAAACTAGAGCAATGTGGAAGAAAGATATCCAAATAAGTTCCAATAGTAGAAGTAGCAATGGGTCTTATAAAAAAAGAGTCTACAATCTTATTTAGATACGTTACCAATGCATGTAAATCCTTACGAATTGTAGAAGGAGTCATTACTGGGCACATTGCAGGTGCTGCAAAAAGCACTACTGGCTGACATCATGAACTTTAATCATACTTTGACTTAGGAATGGGGTCCATTCCCATCACAATATTAGAAACCCAAAAGATTTGGAGAAATTAAAAAGAGTGAAAGAGTAAAGTTTATTTTTTTTTCCATTTTTCCATATGTTGCTTTAGCTTGCATTTTCATGTAAATCATTTTACTATTACCTTTTGTCTGATAATTCAAAGGGCAACTTCATTTCGATAAAATACTCTTTCATTTATAATTATTCAGAACAATGATTGTGCGAGTGAGTGCCGTCTGTGGAAGGTTGGGCACCGGGCTGGCAACTCGACACCGTAAAACTCCACTGCCAATCATGAGCAGACAGGTGATCCGTTGTGATGACCCCTAACCGTGAAAAGCTGAAAGAAGAAGAAGAAGATTTGCTTTCTCAATAGACCTATTCTGGTCCACAAATAGAAATCCGTACCGTGCTTTTTTATTTGATAGCTGGAGACATTTCAGCACATATCATGAAGTTGGTTATTTTACCATTATGACTTAAAATGTCCTGTTGGGTTTTCAAATAAATGTACTTTTGTCAGCAACTGAAATTTTTGCTGCATGTTGTAGGATGCAATGGCTTTTTACTTAAGCAATAACTAATGACGTTGGTGTGGTATATTAAGATTTACTCAAGGTTGTGTAAATCTTATTATAACATATGACACAACTATCCAATAAAAAAAAATTTCAATTTAACATAAAATCAGTGCAAACTAAATTATTCAGCTACATAATTATAGTGTTTACACACTATATAGTACATCTAAAAATATAAACATAAAATTAAGCTTCATAAGAAATATATTGAATCTTCTGTATATGTATAAACCTATCTATTATTTATATTGCTTTTGCTTAGCTAACAATATAGGTTTTATACTTATTAAGTTAAGTCCCAGATGCCTATCTGCTTCTAACATGGTTATTCATTTATATTCTGCCATTTCAAGCTTGTTGTTGATATCCCCACCCCTCATGTCTCTATATAGTATATGTAGTACTTTAAATTTAAATACATGTGTTAGCCCCCTATCTTTATGATGTTTGGTGAATGCATTAGTTATAACCATTCTTCTTACCGCTGATTTGTGTTCAATTATGCGATCTTTCAGGCTTCTTGAACATTTTCGTACATAGAAACATTCACATTGTATGCAGGTAGCCAAATAAACAATCAATTCAGTATTACAAGTTGCATAGCATTCTATCTTATATATTTCTTATAAAGCTTAATTTTATGTATATATTTTTAGATGTATTATATAGTGTGTAAACACTATAATTATGTATCTGAATAATTTATGTTGCACTGATTTTATGTTAAATTGAAAAACGTTTTTATTAGATGGTTGTGTCATGTGTTTTACTGAACTGACTATTTAAAGTGTTGTTTAAAATGTATTAGGTAAATATTACTATACCACACCATGGAGTCGGTTATTGCTATTATACAATGACATTATTTAAAAAAAAAATATTTACTTTTCTTAAATAACTTTGTATAATGGCACCATACTGTCCTTCCATGGCTGGTAATATCCTGGTGCCTTTTTCTGATGTACTGTGCATGCATGTGGGACTTGCATTCGCACACACAGCCAGTACATCAGTGCTTTGGAAAGGAAGCAACAAAGAAAAGAAAGTCTCCATTGCTCCGTTTTTTTTTTTTTTTTTTTTTTAAATAAAAAAAAGTTTCAGAGAGTTTAGGGGTAGGAGAGAGACAAAATGGAGGAAATACAAAGAAAATCAGATACGTGTCTTTAGTTTTAAATAACGTACCTGATTTTCTTTGTATTTTCTCCATGCTGTCTCTCTCTTATGTCTGGATTTTTTTTTATTTTTATTTTTGTTTTAAAAAAAACAAAAAAAAAACTTACAGAATATACCAATGGAAAAAAGTCCAGGTGACCAGACCTTTTTCCGTTGGTATATTTTCAGATTTACAATGGGCATGCTGGTTGGGTTGGCCAATCAGCGTGCTTGTTTTAGAATATTAACGGCCAGTCATTGTATAGTAAGATATTTACACTAACTTGTAGTAAGCAATTATGTAATCACCAGTGCTATTACTGAATCATTTTTCATTCAGTCAAAGATCCAAGTTACAAGGTACTGATTGGTGCCTCATTGGTTATTTTCAGCTTCATTATGTACAAAATGCATACCTTCTTCATGCTGCGCAAGAGATGATGACTTCTAAATGACATATTATAACAGCACTAAATGGATAAGTAGCTACATAATGAGACACGAATAGAAATAGGACACACGTGATTAGGAAGGGACATAAGGATCTGCTTCATTTTAACAGCTTATGTAATCTCCTTAACAGCAATGAGAACTGATGTATCATAGGTAACTGAACTTCAATGGGAAAAAGCATCCAGGAAAACATTTGAATAATGTAAACTTCTTGTAGTGGTTTCATCTGTGAGGCCTTGAAAAACATTTCCATTACTTAAAAACGAGTCATTTTAAAGTTAAACTACTTTGGACTACATATACGACCAGTGTGTCCATCTAGATGTCTATGTATCGATGTATTTTTTTTTTATTAGTTAACCAGACCAGGATAGAGCTTTAGCATAATGTATGCTTTCACCTGTGACCTGATTCAAAGGCAGAATGTGACTAAAATACAAACATCTTGACACATTAACACATGAATATGAAATCAAATAAAGTATAGAGATCGATTTATACAGTAATGTACTGCATACATAACAAAACAGTACATATATGTTATTAAGACCTTAAAGTAAAGAAAGTGGGGGGGGGGGCACTTAAGTGTATATGCACCAGAATCTAATGATTATTATATAATTATATAAAGACTATTACAGTAGTTTATTTTTTTTGTCAATCAATCAGGGATTCCCTTATGAGTGTATTCGCTATCAGAATGAAAGTACACAGAGCAAACATAAAACATGAAATGTATAGGTGCAGTAAAAGGAAAGGAAACGGTAATGCAAATGTGAGACATTATATAAGATGGCAAGTGTGTTGAACTGATAAGAAAATGTAAAGGCCAGATGAGATGTAGCTGTATTATTTATACAAGCAATTCTATGCAAATCTATGAAAATGCCCAAGTATCTCGAGTCCCAAAATCAGACATGAAATGCATTCCAGCTTCTTCTTCTTTCAGCTGTTCCCACTAGGAGTCATCACAGAGGATCATCTGTTTCCATTTCTTCCTGTCCTCTGCATTTTTCTCTGTCACACCAACAACCTGCATGTCCTCTCTCACCACATCCATAAACCTTATCTTTGGCCTTCCTCTTTTCCTCTTACCTGGAAGCTCGATCTTTAGCATCCTTCCGGCAATATACCCAGCATCCCTTCTCAGTATATGTCCAAGCAAACACAATCCCACCTCTCTGGCTTTGTCTCTAAACCATCCAACCTGAGCTAAACCTCTAGTATACTGATTCCTAATCCTGTCCATCCTCATTACACCCAATGCAAGTCTTAGAATCTTTAACCTTGTCACCTCCAGCTCTGACTCCTGCCTTTTTTTCAGTGCCATAGTCTCCAACCTATATAACATAACTGGTCTCACTACCCTCTTGTAGATCTTCCCTTTCACTCTTACTGGTACCTGTCTGTCACAAATCACTCCTGACTTTCTTCTCCACCCACTCCACCCTGCCTGTACTCTCTTCTTCACCTCTCTTCTGCAGTCACCATTACTCTGAACTGTTGATCCCAAGTATTTAAACTCATCCACCTTTGCCACCTCTACTCCTTGCATCCTCACCATTCCTCTATCCTCTTTCTCATTCACACACATATTCTGTCTTAGTCCTGCTGACCTTCTTTCCTCTCCTCTCAAGAGCATATCTCCACCTCTCCAGGGTCTCCTCGACCTGTTCCCTACTCACACTACAGATCACAATGTCATCTGTAAGCATCATAGTCCAAGGGGATGCCTGTCTGATCTTGTCTATTAACCTGTCCATCACCATTGCAAATAAAAAGGGGCTCAGGACTGATCCTGGATGTAATCCCACCTCTACCTTGAACACATCTATCACTCCCGCCACAGACCTCACCACTCTCACACTACCCTCGTACATATCCTGTACCACTCTTACATACTTATCTGCCACTCCCGACTTCCTCATAAAATACCACAACTCCTCTCTAGGCACCCTGTCATATGCTTTCTCCAAGTCCACAAAGACACAATGTAACTCCTTCTGACCCTCTCTATACTTCTCCATCAACATCCTCAGAGCAAACATTGCATCTGTAGTGCTCTTTCCCAGCATGAAACCATTATGCTGCTCACTAATCATACCTCTCAACTGTACAGATTTTCAAAGAATGTCCAGCTATTTGACTCATATTTTTGGCCTGTTCCTCATAAAATTTGTGGTTTTCTGGCAAATCACTGGGATGTTCTGAGGACTGAAGTCACTAAATAATAATGTACATTTGAGTTTCAGACTTTAAATCCTTCAGAAAATATATGTTAAAACAAACCCTTTTACTCCAGTAACTTTATAAGAGCAATATTTAAAATATGTCTCTATTTTTGGGCCTTTGTCCCCCCATTTTGTTGGGCTTTGTCCAGATTTCTTGCCCTAAGAGGTTGAGAGGTATGATCATCACCTCTCTTCTTAACCTAGCTTCCATTACTCTTCCTATAATTTCATGCTGTGACTGATCAATTTTCCCCTCTGTAGTTACTACAGCTCTGCACATCACCTTTATTCTTGAAAATTGGCAACAAAACACTTCTCCACTCCTTAGGCATCTTCTCACTTTTCAAGATTTCATTAAATAATCTGGCTAAAAACTCCACTGCTATCACTCCTAAACACTTTCATGCTTCCACAGGTATGTCATCTGGACCAACAGCCTTTCCATTCTTCATTCTCTTCATAGCTATCCTTACTTCCTCCTTGCTAATCCATTGCACTTCCTGATTCACTATCCTCACATCATCCAACCTTTTCTCTCTCATTCTCTTCATTCATCAGTCCCTCAAAGTTCTCTTTCATCTGCTCAACACACTCTCCTCGCTTGTGAGTACGTTTCCCTTGTTATCCTTTGTCACCTTTACCTGCTGCACATCTTTCCTCAGCTCGGTCCCCCTGTCTAGCCAATCAGAACAAGTCCTTTTCTCCCTCCTTAGTGTCCACCCTTTTCATACAACTCTCCATATGCCTTATCCTTAGCCTTTGCCACCTCTCTTTTCACTATATGCCTCATTTCCTTATACTCTTGTCTACTTTATTCATCTCTTTGACAATCCCACTTCTTCACCAACCTCTTTCTCTGTATACTCTCCTGTACTTCCTTGTTCCACCACCAGGTCTCCTTGTCCTCCTTCCTCTGTCCAGATGTCACACCAAGCACCTTTCTAGCTGTCTCCCTTACCAGTTCTGCTGTCTTCGGTAACTCTTCACTGCTACCTAGTGCCTATCTTAATTCTTCCCTGAACTCCACCCTACAATCATTCTTTTTCAACTTCCACCATTTGATCCTAGGCACTGCCCTCACACTCCTCTTCATCTTCTTGATCATCAGTATCATCCTACAGACCACCACTGTATGCTGCCTAAGTACGTTTTCCCCTGTCACCACTTTACAGTCTCCAATCTCCTTCACACTGGCTCTCCTGCATTGGATATAATCCACCTGTGTGCATCTTCTGATTCCCAGAAAAAAAAAAAAAAAAAGAGAGAGGTCATGAAGTTTGTGAATTCACTCAGGTAAAAAGAATCATCCTCAAAGAGGCAGGACAGATAGTCTGAGACACTTGATAGAACATTAGCAACTCTTGCACACAGGAAAGAGGCAAGCCATGTGGAGGTCAGAAAACAAAAGCTTAACTTTGAACACTAGTGGCTGGCTAATGACAGCAAATCAGACAGAAGTGGTATAACACAAGTGAGCACCCCACTCAACAAACGTGCAGTAGAATTCTGCTACAGCTCTATATGATCATGTTCACAGACCGTCACTGCGATGAAGGGAATTCTAATAGTAAACTAAAGTACTAAAGTCAAGATGATATTAAAGCATGTGACTCTGTCTTTAATTCCCAAAGAAGAAGGAACTTGATCTGTTTGCTGTTCTGCAGACAGCAACAAATGCCTAACTGTACTTGTCTCATAATGGCAGCAAGTTGTCAAAAATCACACGTGTTCATAACTTCCATCTTCATTGAACTGAGACTGAGATCATTATACCTCAGCTGTTTGAAGATGGCATCCTGGGAAAATTAAAGTGCACAGCAGTCTTGGTGTATGGAGAAACACAGCTAAGTAGCACCAGCATATTAGTACTATGAAAATCTCTCACAATAGTGAGACTGTCGATGCATATATACAGAGAACAAGATTAGCCCTGCACTAGGGTATTGTGGGATGCCACATGTCGATGGGTAGGAAGATGGGAAATTAATTCTAAAAATATTCTTATTGTTTCTATCCTGAGAGGAAAGCAAACCATTGGAAAAATTCTGATGTCAGATCACAGAAGGATTTAAGTTACTCCGTAAAGAATGTCATATATATCTGCTAGATTTGAAACAATAAGTTGCTATGCCTATGTCTTAGACACTATAATTTACAGGGGAAATTAAGAATACTAAATAAAAATATTTATATGGCCTTTCAGATTTATCTTGTAAAAACTCTATGGGGAAATGAAAGTCAGTGAACTGGCATCTATACAAATATATGCATTAGATATTGCATAAGATAATAATTTCTGTTTTCATTCAACAATATGCACAAACCTCTTCAGCCATTTATAAACTAAGCAGTAAGGCATGTTACATTTGCATTAGATAGGTTCCTCAGTGCCTGTTATTTACTGAGTCGATATTAAAGTATACATTTACAATAATTCACTGTTGATTACATTAGGCAGACTATTTTTCCACCCATTATGGATGATGACAAACTGCACTGATCATTTCACAGAACAAGGAAATGTAAAGTTCTAAAGTTATACTCCCCTCAAATCATCATAAATGTCAATAAAAATGTACCCTCCCTCTATCACCTTCCTCCTCCCATCGATTTCCTGTGTTATATGCTATTTCTTACCATCTACCTGTTTTAGTGTATTGAGGAGAAAATTCCTTCCTTCCTTTCATCTTGCATCATAACCCTCATTACTCATGGCTGTACTATGGTGTAGAGAGACAAAGCCCTTACTATGACCCAGGCGACAGTGGTTCGATTAGTGCATCAGGCATTTGACACATGCAAGAGAAGGAGGGGCATGCTGGGGGAGGGGAATGTGTGCCTGCACTTTCTTTGTCTTACAACCCCAATAAAGGCTGAGGATGCATAACGTGGCTTGGCCTAAGATGTCAGTAGACAGGGAGTGTTGTCGGTGTCACAGAAGATGAGGGACAATATGGCACATATCCTCACTAAACGTCTGCCCATGGAAACAACAGGTGTATTAAGGGAAAACAGGGAAATTAGAGCAAACAGAAGAAGAAACACAGCAGCAATATGACACTACATCAGGATACATAGAGCATGGGTTTTAGAAAGCATGGTGTCATATAGTAATGCCTGGTAGACAGTCTGTATCACCAAATTAAAAAGACCAGTGATCAAATAACTTTTACATCAGAAATGCTGTTCATCGAGGTGTTTATTGTGAGATCATGGTACAGTGAAGATCGGAAATTTTGCCCTTTTCCCATTATAGTGCGATCTCAGAGTTGGTATATATAATTAGCAGGGGATGTGGGGGCACAGGCCCCACAAGAGCGACTTCAGTAAATGGCATTTTCGATGTAAATGCCGTTCAATCTCCGATCTTTTTGATATCGTGATATAGACTCTAGTAGACCTGGTGAAATAGAAAAAAAAACACTATGATCTGATACTGCTATAATTATTTTCTTTTTTATTATTTTATTGTTTGCATAGAATTCTGTTACTGCTCTGTAATGTTCACTTTTTTAACTTATAGAGGGTAGTTTTTCAGTGTAGTAACCTCTGTCACTTATGTCTTTTAAACATGCGAGATTCATAGTATATTACAGTGTACTTACTAATATGCATTGTTTCCTCAGCAACACGTGAAACAAGCTTTTATTTTCCTATTCATCTATGTCATTCAGAAAATAAAACACTAAGCGTAAAAAATGCTACAATCTAAAAATGAAACAAATACTGCTGTTTAAATAGGATACACATCACAATTCAAAATCTGAAAACAATCATAATGCCTGCAGTTAACAGTGTTAAGTTTAGTATTTATGTTTTGTACATTAAATGGTGATTCCTGTATCAGACCCTCAAAACCCTTAATGTCATAACACAGATTAGGTAATTATGTTTAAGGTCAATGCCATTTTATCATGAATGATGAAATAAGCTTCTTATTCATCTTACAAGCAACTATATGTTGGCTTTATTCTTGTTTAGGAATTAAGAAATTGATATGATCATGGGATTATACAAAATACAGAACTGAAATATGTGTGTGTGTGTGTGGGGGGGGGGTGAGCGCACAGTCAAACACATTCATGTGTTTTTAAACGTGAATTAAATAATCTCTCTAAGAAATAGAAAAGGAATGAATTTCCTGATACGACTAATGCCAAACAAAATACAGAAAATGAAAACATATACACAGTTGTACATATTTTTTGTGTTAATGCACCTGCATTAAACCAGACTTCTGAAGAAAAGGTAAAGCTTTCTTCTTTGGCAGATTAAGCCATCTGCATTCACCAAATTGAGAAATCTGAATATATTTTTCAGTTTCCAGTGGAATAACAGAAGGACAGGACCCATAGATTTTTCCGGACTGTGAAATAATTCACTATGCTGGCTCGTTATTCATAGAGACAGCACATTAATAATTCTGGGCCTGAGATTTCTTTTTATCTAGGGCATAGCACAGAGCTAAAGAGATGAGGAGCTGACTCTTTAGATTTAAAATAACATTTTTTTTTTTTATTCTGGAAAAAATAAATGAATTGATTGAAAGCCTTATAAAAGATTAATCAAGGGATAGGCATGTTAAGTTACACAGACATTAAATTAATGGATACATATAAGGTTGGAGCTTATGATTAATTCACTTTATAAATGTAATTATATTAAGGGATTGTTTTCATGTTAAGTAATCTGAATATGCACAGCTTATATCTGTATTGCTTTTAATGCTATTTATGTTGAAACTTGATTTATTAATGACATGATTTAAAAGTTGTATTCTGTTAACCCACAGATAAATGTATACTACACAACCAGCAAAGAAACAGAATAGATGTTAAATCAGAAGTGAAATCATGGCAACGTCTACCGTGACATGATGTAAAACATAATGAATGCATAAATTTTTCTAGCACTGTATAATATAACAGAGGCATTAAGTATGCATTATTTTGTATGATAAATAAGCATATATGTCTTAAGGAACTGTTCAGAGGTAAGAATGATGCGACATTGCGGTTCCTAGTTAACAGAACAAAACAATAATTGTATTTGTCTTCATAGTAGCGCACATGATATGTTACAGTGTTGAATCACTCCAATAAAAATGCAGAACAGTATTTACTATAAATGGAATGCAATAATTATCCTTTGCAGGTAAGGAACACTTAAAACAAAGAATGTGACTTGTATAATGGTATATAAGACTCCTAAATATCATAATTCATGAAGAAATCATATCAAAAATAATTTAAGTTTCATTCCTCTTTTCAAAGATTACAGACACCAGTGCATTGTGGACCATCACCTAACATAGTTGTTTGTTGTACTATAGCAACATTCATTTTATTATAATATATTATATGTACACTGGTCCAACAGTGAACAGCACTCCAGGGTCCATTTCAACAAGACAGGATTTCTGATTGGAGATTTCTGTGAACTTGCAAAAGAAGAAATACAATTTTAATAAGAGGGGTTTCAATCCTCACTGCCCCATTTCTCCCCAATTATTTATAATCAGCTCTCAAGTCAGAAGTTTTCAGTGAAATAGATGCAGGTATTTTAGTGTAGCATGGCTTCACATACTCATCCGTAATGTAATGGTCTTCCCAAGCTTGGTAACTTGACAACTATTTATTTGTTTTTGTCCCCAAGAGACTACCAGCTACAGTCTATATCACTACATCAAAATGCGAATTCTCCGAATACGAAAACATCAACATGTAAACAATGAAACACAAAAGTACGAATGGCCACTTCTGCAAATTTTTTCCCAGGGAAAACATTTGCTCATCCAACTAACACCAAAGTAAACTGTCAAACCTTAATCAAGTGGGGGGGGGGGGGCTTCCCACCCGCCTAACTAAATATACCAACTCTGAGATCGCTTTACAGTGGAGAAAACGGCAAATTCCTGATAACAATAATGAGCGTAATGATGCAACAGCATTATCTTCTGACCTTCTGCCTATCTTTTTGAAAAGTAGTTTTACTATGACTGTATGCCAGGCAGAGACTCATTAGTTTTCAGATGGACATTAACATGCATAGAGCTAATGTCCTCTTTAAGGGCACATGAATACCATTTAATATCCGTTTAAGATATCTGAGAAGTGAAATGTTATACCAGCTGTGTAGTATATTTGTGCATTTACTTCCTATAGTCTCTTGATATTACAATTAAGGTTTAAATTTGACATTAATGGTCTCTTTCAATTTATTACATTAGACTGATCTCATAGGGTCATAGGTGTTTACTAGGATAACAATCACAAGGGTCTTTTTAAGCCTAGTGATGCATCCCAGATCTCTGATAAGTTCTGGTACCCTTGATAAGTGCAAACAGGGGCCTGGGAGATGAACCATTTACAGGTGTCTGTGCCCACTAGAGACATAGGTGCCAAACCATGGATGAATTTCATGTTCCCCAGCTAACTGTCTAAGTTGCACTTGAATTGGATTAGGGAGAAACTCTGCTCCACATGGATGGGGAGCCTGTTCCAGAGAAGGGATAGTCTCTGGGATACATAACTGTCTTTCCAACTGGTCCTATTTATGTCACATGTAAGGTTTAAGTCTTTAGAATGGGTAATTCTGGTGCTGTTTGCTTTGCATATATGAAGGGGCTCCATCAGGTTGAGGTCTGACAATGCCTTGTATGCCAATCATACATCTCCCCCCAACAGCCTGTAAGAGACAGAATACAGGGTTATAGCCTTGAGATGCTCTGCATAAGGCATGTTACTTACATCTTACGTTCTTTTAATGAGGAACCTCTGTGGACATTCCGATTGTTGGATATGCCTAGTTAGGTACATAAAAAGGGGGCATTTTACTCATTGACAGGTCTAATGAATGATAAATACAGTGGAACAATGACTTCCTTGTACCTAAATGCCATGCCTTTGTTTACGAGTTGCACAACATAAATGATGGTCAAAGGCTAGATTACTGTCTATGTGTGTCCCCAAGCCCCTGGCTACTGGGTCAACTTTTAGAGGGTTTGTTGTCAATATGATAGTTACAATGACTTCCTAAAGGATGCTATTATGCATTTCTTGGCATTTAGTTCTAGTCCGTGGCTCTGTTACCAGTTGATTGTCTGTGTCGGACCTTCATTTGTGTCGATGGGTGATTCAATGACAGCTCCTAATCTGCAGTAATCTGCAAATTTTATCAGCCAGAGGCCAGTGATGTTGGACTTGACTTCAGAGAAGTAAATGCCAAAAAGAGCAGCCTCAGGACCGATCCCTGAGGGACACTGCTTCTGATTAGCCTCTTTGTAAAGGTAGACTCCTCGCTTTTAATTTCCTGTGCTCTGTCAATGAGCCAGGTGGCTATCATCTGGGTTACATAAGGGCTTGTACCTAACCTCTTACATTTGTCAGCAATGCCTGTGTGTGGGATTGTATCAAATGCCTTGGCCAGGCCAAGGTAGGCAGTATGAACCATTTTGCCCTCATCCATTGCTTTGGTGACCTACTCAAATAACTGTCAAAATAGTTAATATCTTCTGATATAGTACATGACTTATGAGCACCTGTAATAATAACAAAACAGTTACAGCATGCCTTTAAAAAAATCTGATAATCACAGCTACTTTATATGCAGTTTTTGTTTTGTTTTGTCTGAAAATGAAATCTTAGCAAAATGACTTTGATGCAAGTTAACAGAGTTCTAGCCTTTTTAACACTTACAGATGTCTTTTGATTCAAAAACAACTAGTAGAGCACTACCCCTGTGCAATTCAGGTCATCACGATTAGAATCTCAGCATTTGGAAGGAAATGCATGGTGCCGGGTAATGTAGCTATTATGATGATTCAGGGATTGAATTTAATATAATATGTCTGCTACCCATGCAATATGGGTCAGACTGGATGCATACAGAAATATCCTTCTCATGTGCAATGAACAGCAAGTACTGCATGACAGTCTGAGTGAAAATGTGCAGTACCAAAAGTAGCCTCCAATGGTTGGGGGGGGGGGGCTGTTGTGTGCACAGCTGGCAATAGCTTTAAGATGTAGCTGAATGAGTTTGCTTGGGAATTGTGAGGACAAGGAGTGGGAAGGGACACATTTTGACTGTAGGAGCTTATGGACCACAGTAAGTGGTACAGTCAGTTACAGATAGCTTGTCCTGGAAGCAAGGAAATAGTGATAGCAGGTAGCATTCAATATCATACACAAGGAGTCTAATGTTTGCTTTGCTTTTTGAACAAAATGTAAACAATGGACTGTGCTGTACAACTGAAAGTGATCAAGTGGGCTAGCAGTAAGAAAATAAAAACACAGAGGACTGGAATGCTTGGGGTAAAAAAATGCAGAACACACATCATTCATTGTATAACTTTGCTGTAAAATCATGTGTTTCTACAGTAAGGCTAGTACCAGCATTCCAATATGCATTGCAGTTAAACATAACCTGAGGAACTATAGAGTTGTAAATTAAATCAGTGTGTGGGAATTGCAGGTAGGCTTAACCTGAGGAACTATAGAGCTAGTTAAATCACCCTGTGGACATTGCAGCTAGGCCTGACCTGAACAACTACTAAGCTGGGAATTAGATCAGTATGCAGATGCAACAGGACTGTTTACTGTTGGTCAAACACATCAATTGTATTGCATTGTTGGCACTGCAGTGTCACTAGGTCCTTCAGTTCTTCTAAGGATGATGACAAGCATGAAGACCTACTGATTTGTGAAATAATTCAATATTCTGTATCTGCAGTAGATATTTGCTGTTGTTGATCAGACACACAATTTTTATCATACGTATCATGGAAAAAGTTCCCCACAGTACAATGTATTGAATATTGTTTTTTTCCTTTCCACTGAGTGCTTGAAAAAGCAGACTTTTCTGTCTTATCATTGTCCACACCAATCAGGAAAGATCTGGTTGTGATATACTGATGTCAGAAAGACTTTATAGTGAAAGGCATAATAACAGTGCTGCAATGGGGATTGTGCAAACATGATAATACTGAAGTAGCTGAAAAACATTGGAAAAATGAGCCACAAAGCATTATAGAAAATGATGAAGATTATGTTACATGGGATCATCCATTGCCAACAGTTCAAATAATAGATGCAAGAAAACCAGATATAGTAGTCTATAAAGACAAAAGTAGCACTGGTCATTGAAATTACTACGCCCAGTGACTACAGTGTCTTATGTACAGAGAGACAAAGACTAAAAAAATACTAGGATTTGCAAGCAGAAATGAAGGCAGTGTGGAAGGATACCCAGACAGTTCCAACAGTAATAGGAACAACGGGTCTTATAAAAATAATTTACAATCGCACTTAGATATGTTACCGATACATGTAACCCCTTATGAATTGCAGAATTCAAATGGGCACATTGCAGGTGCTGCAAAAGCCACTTGCTAACAGTAAAGATTGAAACGATACTAATTTCATGAACTTTAATCACACTTTGACTTAGGAACTGGGTTCATTCCCATCATAGTATTAGAAACCCAAAAAACTTGAAGAAATTAAAAGACAGCTCTGTAACTTTTGCTCTTCCTAGTGTTGTTTCTCTCCCTCTCTCCGTCCTAGATGGTTGCCTTCCTGGAAAAGGGCTATTGCAGCTGCATATGATGTATATAATATTTGGGCAGATTCATACATATCTTACTTAGATATAGTACCTCAGCAGCCATTCTGTTATTAACTAATACCATATAAAACAGCATGCATGAGGGAAAACATACTGGTATACTTTGCATCGACCTTAAAAAAGCATTTAAGTGTTAAGTACAACATTCTCCTTTAAAATCTTAAAAAGTGCATCTTCTCAGATGAGTCCACAACTTGTTCCAGGACTATGTTTAAGACAAAGCATTCACTTTGTCAGACATCTTCAATGATCCAAAAACTATGTCACCTTCTATGTGGGTGTCACATGGATCAGTATTAGGGCAATTGCTTTTCTTATTATTCATAAATAATGTCTAATTGAAATTAGTAAATTTAAATATTATACTTTATGCTCATGATAGTATTATTACCAGAACATCAGCCACACAGCAGGATATTGCAAACTTATCTCAACAAGACTTCATGCTAAAATGGAACTGATTCTGTATAATTAAATTTTTAACAAATTTTGTTGTTGTGTCTTTCGGCTTTTCCTAGTTAGGGGTCGCCACAGTGGAACTCCGGTCCACTAATGATTGGCAGTAGATTTTTACATGCCGAGTTGTCGGCCCTGATGCACAACCTTCAATGAAGGCACGCCCATTCACGCAGTTCTCCACACAGAAGACGCTCTAGCTGAGAATCGAACAGGACAACATCTTACTGTGAGGCAACAATGCTACCGCAGCACCACCACAGCAGTATATACATTTTTTTAACAAATACACCTCTAAAATAAAATCAACAGGCACATTATTCAACACAAACAGACAACTAACCTCCACAGTCACAGTATATCTCAGACCCAGAACAACAAGAACTACCATACAATACAGAACGAAATATCTGAGCCTGCTGCTAGATCAAACTTAACGTTTTTCAGAATCATATTGAAGCACAGACTCAAAACGTAATTTCCTAACTTTGGGTTGCTTACAACCCCCCCCCCCCCCACACACACACACACACACACACACACACACACACACCACTTATGTAGTTACATTAGACTCTCTAGAAGAGTTATTGTGATTAATGCACTTCTGCCCAGAATATAGTACTGCCTCCTTCTAGGCTTACACAGACCAAAGAATAAAGTGTTAAAGGTTTATACACCTCCCTCCCACCAGTGAACACCACTGATTTACTACAAATAAATGTGACTGTCTTACAATTGACAGTAGAGCTTCTTTCTTAAGGAATACTAATAACATATAGGCACGTGAATGATGGTTACTGCCCACCTCTCATGAACTCTCTACATTTCGTGAACTATACTTACTCATTAAGAAACACAAATTAACAGATTATAATCTGCTTACTAGAGAACCATACAGTCTAGTAACTAGAGAAATGGCCTTTAATAAATTAGCACCAAGGCACTTAAATCATATTTCGGACAATATCAAGTCAATTCCCCCCTCTCAGATACTTGAGACAGTCAATAAAACATAGCAAAAGACTTTAATCAGTGTCATTGTTTCAATAATCATGAATAATCAAAACAGACAGACATATATGATACCAGATTAGGAATCAAACCTGCCCATAGTACATGACAACACCTTCTTCCCTCCCTCACACAGTACATTACTTATGAGTAACAAACTATTTCCTGCTTATACACAATTCACTCATTTCTCTTTATTCCTTCACCCCCCAACATCACACTCCCCCTTCCATTTCATACTTACCTCTCTAATTTTACTTTACTCCTCCACCCCCCAACATCACACTCCCCCTTCCATTTCATACTTACCTCTCTAATTTTACTTTACTCCTCCACCCCCCAACATCACACTCCCCCTTCCATTTCATACTTACCTCTCTAATTTTACTTTACTCCTCCACCCCCAACATCGCACTCCCCTTCCATTTCATACTTACCTCTCTGATTTTTCTTTACTCCTCCACCCCCAACATCACACTTCCCCTTCCATTTCATACTTACCTCTCTAATTTTACTTTACTCCTCCACCCCCCAACATCGCACTCCCCCTTCCATTTCATACTTACCTCTTTAATTTTACTTTACTCCTCTATCCCCAATATCACACACCCCTTTGATTTCATACTTACCTTCTAATTTTGTTTTACTCCTCTGCATATCACTCCATCACTCTCACATCCATTAACTGCATACATTTTACTTTCTTGTTTCCCGTGTCCTCACGCTACCTACTTCCTCATTATTACAGGCCTCTTAAATCTTCTCCTACTACATCCACGTCCTACTGTCACTGCCTTTATGATTATCATACTAGCTGTATGCAGATACTCTCAAGTTTATTATTTATGTCATCTTCATACTTATTCATTATATTTCCTTTAACTATTTAAACATTGTTGAAATGGGCTCTATATTATGTTGTTGAAACGGCATAAGATCAAATGCCATTTCAGTGACAAACAGTGAACTCTACAATCAGTGAAAGCCCAGGTCACCAAATTTTTTTTTCCCAGGGAAAAAAAAAATAGTAGACCAACAAGACACAACACACAATTTCAAACAATTCAAAGTGAGGGGCTTCACCCCACCTACATTCCCCAATGTCCATCTCTGAGATCACACTATAGTGGGGTAAAGGGCAATTTCACGGAGACGGTCAAGCTGGACTTTCGCTGTATGTAGAGTTCGCTGTTTATTTGTCACCGAAATGGGATTCGGTCTTATGCCGTTTTAACAACATAATAAAAAACCCATTGAAATGTACATCATAACTGGCAACATTGTGTCTGTGTTACAAATCTGTGCATAAAAAGTATCTTTTTCTTTCTCTTTTTTAGCTGCAATGATTTGCATTCTTGTTTGAATAGTATAATTTGCCTTGCATTAATTGTCCTTAATAACAGGTTTGTGGTGCCTTGCATTGTAATTCTTTATAATTGCTGCTTTATTTTACCTCTTGACCTGGGTCAAGTCTGAAAAGGGTGCTCAAACTAGTGTATTTGCCAACTTAACAAATGTAAAATAAAAAAATATATATTGTGACATTCATTGTCTAGGCACTAACTAGCCCAGTAAAGGCTGATTTGTTACAACCTAGGGTAACCTAGGTCAGGTACTACAAACTAACTTGTTGTCTACTGTATTTTACAATATAATGTTTTATGGCACCCCAAAAAAAGTTTTAAAGTGATACTCAAGAGACACTTAAAAATATTCTAAGTTTAACTTATTTAAAAATTAAACAATATTGCAAGTCAGCGCAGTACTCAATTACTATGTTACACATCATGCAGTGCTCCCATGTTCAAAATCAGGTATATGAGCCTCATGTTATCAAACAAACTATCGACACATCGCCTACTGTTGAGTTTTGCAAAAGAAGTTTATCATTCTGCTGTCCTTTCTGCTGTCAGTGACATGAGACAACCTCTGCTTTTAAATTGTCCTTTTAGTCAGGTGTGTAGTTCAGATGTATGTTCAGAATTAATGTTCCCCATTTCTACGCCTGCCTTGATATACTTAATGCTTTTTTCTTATTCCCAGCCTCCCCACTCTGCTGATGGTGAACTATCCAGCAATAAGGAAAGGTGGGTGCTAATCAATTGAGCACGATTACTTTATGCCAAAATATGAGTAAAGCAAAGTAATGACGACTGCTCCTAAGAAACCAAGTTTAGAAATGAATACATTATTAGATGTACCCAAAATGTTCTTAAAGGACAATTATTGCCTCTAATGTGATACCTGTTGCAGAACAACAATTAATATGTTCAGAAAGTAGAAGGAAAATAATTAAAACCGATGAGACTTCTTTCTAGCAAATATTTTCATTTACCAAACAAAGCATGTCACTTTATAGACCAGAATGATGACACAAACTTTCAAAAACAAAAACGGCATCTATAAATGGTCTACAAATGAGAAATAAGCAAGAATCTTTACAGAATTTTTAAAGAGATAAGTTGAATAATCTTGTTTCTATGGAAAAATCTCAGTAATCTGTTATTGTTTGGCAGTGAGGTAAACAGACAAAAATGATATTAAAGAAGCGATAATGTATGGTTTTGTTTTCAAATATTGCATATTCAGAACTAGATTTATAGTCCTTAAGCTTCTTGATAAGGCAAATTTGTTAAATATTTCAATAATACTGATAAGAGAAAAAAATGATTTGTGAATCCTAGACTGAAAACACAAATTAGTCACTTGTCAGTCATGCTAAGACCCAAAAGGGGGGAAGCCACAACAATGAAACAAGAAGCTGGGGGGTATTAAACTCACTGGGTACTGCAGAGCCCTGTTTCTATAAGGGTTGCTGATTATGCTTTTGGTGTCTGATTTAGACACACCTGTAGTGCCTATGGTTAGCATTTTACTTGGCAACAACACATGCAAATGTAATAATCCACTAGTGAAGCTAATGCAATTCAGCAATGTGCTGTGCCCCAGAGGTGAGGTACACAACATTGTGTGTGTGTGTGTGCGTGCGTGCGTGCATATGTGTGAGTGTATGTGTGTGTTTTGGTGTGAGGGTTCAACAAGATTGCATGGGTTGGTAGATGGAACACTGTCACAACTGGTCTGGCTGATGAGAGACATGCAGACGAGATGCTCTTGCCTGTCTCTAAATCTCTATTAGTTCTATGGAGCTAACTTTGCTGAATACCATTGCTGATGTATAAAACTAATTTGCTGTTGTATATATTAACTTCAGTTTAAATCTGGGTTATGATAGTGACAACATATTATACTTTAGGACATTTTCTCTCTAGCCTGCACTTTGCACAAGCACTCTCAGCTTTAAATCAGTCTGTCATCAGGCTGAGAGGGAAGTTATGGCATTAAGGTTTTATATAAATAAAAGAAAAACAAAATGATTAACACATCACAAGAGTGCAACAACATTTCATACAAAGTATCTTGCCATTGTTAGACATATGGATGATGTGTCAGCAACTGGTACAAGGCAGAAAATGTACAATGATACCATAGTTCTTGGGCAGTTAAAATTACCAGAAGTGATATTTTATCAACTTTTTTGATTTCTCTGTAGAAGTCATGTCCAGACTTACACTGACATTACAGCAAAAGAGATTAACAGCACGTATTGAAAAGGAAGGCAAAGTTACTTTTCCTGTGAAAAAATTATGCCCTTGTCTCACTTAGATATAGTTTCTTGTCTTGATACAGGAATCAACATACTGCATGGTAATCTGCTTTACAGAGCTGTTCCACTAACTTTTAATCCCTCTATAAAATCTTTTACCAGCTTAGATTCTGAGAAGGATGCAAACATGACCAAGAACAACACATTACATATAGTTTGAAAATATTATATTCCACTATAAATCCTTTAGAGGTATGTTTTTTCTGGAGTTATAAATGTCTATACAATTAAGGAAATACAAATTTTGAAATGGTCTAACTGATGCCATGATTCTCAATCCTTAACAGACTACTGTGCAGTAGAAATAATGTTATTATTGTCTTACTACAGGGATTTACTAGACCAAAAAGGATGCACTTCTACGTCTTTGGGAGAGGTTACTCTAATGGTAGGTCATAGCATTTGGGTTTACTGCCGTATGTACTCATCTGTCAGCGTTAGCAGTTTCTTCAGCTGTGGTCATATCTCTTATTACACTGGTCTTATGCCAGAATTTCATGGAGCCGTGATTAGTGTATGAGGCAGTCAAATATTCTCAGCATTGCTAAGAGCATTCTTCATTTCTTCTTGACAATTGCAGTGCTTCATGTCCCACATCACTGCCAAAGTAATTTTACCTCAGAAGTCGCTCACTCCCATCAACACTTTCTTGTTTTTCTGTAGAATTCTTCAATCAAAAATTAATAAAACATTATGTTTTGACAAGCTATATACCATAAGTCTGTATACCATAAGTAATTGTGTTTAATAACTATTTTACCTTTTAAATCCTTTTCAAAAAAATCAAAAAACAGATTACAGGAAGTTGGACAGGATACAAGATATGAAGGAAAAAGTAATAAACTTTAAAATCTTTAAAGAAAGTAGTGAAAGAGTAAAACAATACAAAACTTTCAGTCCAGTTGTATTCCAGAGGGAGGTTCCAATGCTCAAATGATTATAAAGAACAGATATATGCCACAAGTAACAAATTTATCCTCAAGGCTTTCTGTGTGGCCCAAAGATAAGACATACATAGGCAGGTGCTTCTTCTGTACCTGCACTGGTAACCCCTGTGATCATGCTGATTACAGCACTTTTAATGGCAGATGAGTCTAGCATTTCAGCATTACTTAACAAGACCAGGCTCATTGTAGCTGCATCTAACACAAACATTTTCTTAATTTAGCATGCCTACCTCTGACTATAAAAAACTTGGAATAATACTTATTCTATTTGAACCAGCTAATGTGGCTGAGAGGTTCTTAACATGGAAAACAGTTTTACTGATTGCTCTGATCTCTGCAAGAAAGGTATCTGAGTTGCAAGCTGTCATATCCTTTACAGTACAGCACAAACATGCATGTATACATAGTTATCAATATGCATATACATAGAAAAACATGCACTGAAATAGCCAGAGCTGCAGATAGGTCATCTGGTGTCTTGAGCTGTTCCATTGACAAAGCTGAAGGAGTAGGAGAAAAAATCCTGATAGAATAGAGGACAAAACAAAGAAACAAACAAAAAAAGGCAATCTGCAGCTGAAGCAAAATATTTGACACAAATGTAGCAAGCTCTTTGCTAAAGTTTCTAACACACTATGCTCATAAGTACAACCACGCATAAAGTATCAGCATTCATTTATGAAGCTGTGATATCATCTAATGCTTCATAAATGAATTCTAGTACTCAACTCATACCCTACTGGCAACTGCAAATGGGGCCCCTAACAACTTGCATCCAAAGAAACAAGACCCTTTCCCCAGCCTATGTACAGCTCCGGAAATAGCAGGTTACTATATTGCAATTTTGTTGATTCAATGTCAATCTATTAATAGAACACAGAGGTGCAAACGTTTAGAGGTAACTCACATGAAAAACAGCAAATGAATAAATAACACTCCTACAGTGAGGGAAACAGAGGAAGACAGTCTTTATTCAACCAAAACAAATTTGTTTTTTATGCTGCTATTAGTCTCCGTCAGATGTGAAAATGAGTATCAGCTTGACTGGTGTATAAAACGACTGCCAACCTAAATGAATTAATCAATGGACATTTTTCCTAATGAATATTACCTTGATTCAAATAAAAATGATTAAAAAATGTGATTCACAATGCTGTCATTAAGAGCAGAATCAAATATGACTAAATACAAACTTATCTACAAAGGGCACATTATAACTATAATTTCAAAGCTCTTAATTTAGGAACTCTGAGGTGAGTATAATAATGAGTTTAAGTTCCCAGTCCATTTCTCCTTTTTTTCTGAAATACTTTCTGCACATCCATTGGGTGGCACAGTGTTGCAGCAATTAGTTTTGTCACCTCACAGTAAGAGGTTCTCCGGTTTGAATTTCGGCTAGGGTGTCTTCTGTGCAGAGTCTGCATGTTCACATGGGTTTCCTCCAGGTACTCTGGTTTCTTTCCACATTCCCAAGACATGCTCTAGGTGGATTGGACACTCTAAATTGGTCTTACGTGTGAGTGTGTGCCTTCTGCGGAAGGTTGGGTGCTGAGCTGCAACTTGACACCATAAAGCTCTACTGCCACTCATTCTGCAGACTAACAAGCTGCCATGGCGACCCCTAATTGGAGCAGCCAAAAGGAGAAGAACAAGACTTTCTGCACACCCATTCTTTCATCAGAAAAATCTTTTGGAAAAGAGGAGGTCTCTGAAATTCTTTGTTTTCATGGCATAATTTTGATCATACATTTTTAGGATATTTTTATGCTTGTCTTTCCTACACAAAAACATTTACAGGAAAAGCATATCTCCAATTGAACTATGAAGCTGTATTACAGTTATATCTATCCAGATATAGTAAGTCAAGTTTCATTCTGTTTTATTTTATACAAATTTTGACACCTCTGCCATGGAATGGCATTGGCCACACATCCTACTAGGAAAAGTACCTACAACTCTTTGAAATGTTAGTGCACTCAAATTTATTTTGAAGATGTTTCTGGGACCTCTCCTGTTTGGTATCTACTTCTCTGAAGTACAGGCTAACACAGAAGGCCTCTGGCTAACGAAGTTCACAGATGACTGCAAACTAGGAGCCATAGTCAAGTCCCCAAATGATGTGGACATCCTACAGAAGGGCCTCACTGAGACAGATGCCTGGTGTCAGAGCCATGGCCTCAAGCTCAATGCCAAAAAGTGCAGTGTCATCCCCTTTGGTAAAAACTCTGTACCCATGAACTACCACACAGGCAGCAATCTACTTAACACCGAATGTGTGATAAGAGACCTTGGGACCCAGGTGGACAGCAGTCTCTCCTTTGATAGTCACATCGCCGCAGTAGTCAGGAAGTCCTTCTACGTGGCACACCTCATCATAATAGGGTTCTCATCCAGGAATAAAGAGGTCATTGTTCCCCTCTACTCGTCACTCATTAGACCCATTATAGAGTACAACGCCTCTTTCGGAATGTACTTCACAAGACATCTGCAGCAGCTGGAAAGGCCTCAGAAGTACCTCACAAAGAGGATTACTGGCCTCAAACAAATGCCCTACACTGAATGTCTCAAAAAACTCCAGCTTTACTCCGTAGCATATCGCCTACTCCAAGGTGATCTCTGCCTAACATATAAAGCTATGTCAAACCCAGAGCTGTTGAACATGCTACACCTAAAGAAATCCCAATCCCTCCGAGCTACATGCTCTAGGGACCTAAACCTTGTCATCACAATAAACAGGACACGCTGGAGGTATAGATTCATGTCCCAGAGACTTCATATACTCTGGAACAAGCTACCCATCTATGTCAAGTAAAGTTCTTCATTAGCACTCTTCAAGAAAAATCTTGATGAGTGGATGGGAAATAGGAAATACGCCCTGGGGATCACTTCTGTGTTTCTGCTGAACAGTGGCACAGGAAAATAACTTTCTTGGGTGGCGTAAGCTATGGAACCTTGCTGGCTAGGCTTATGTAGGCCCTTGGGCCGATAGCCTAGTACCTACCTATGAACCCATGACTCCATCCTTAGGACTACCTGTTGTCTTTGCTATACATTCTGGTTGGGTAACCAAACCTTCAAATTGTTTTCTGTGGTTGGTCTAATCCATAAAGCATCTGTGTCATAAACAATGAGGAAAACATACAGAGTGTGTTGTTTTTTTTGCCTGCCACAGTTAACTGAATGTGGATCATTTCTATTTTGCATAGAAATTCCCACTCCATTACTACCATTATTGAAAATGGGAAAGGATTTATGAATTCTGTCGTATTTAATGTGTTGGAGAATGTTATCTAACCTACTAGTATGCCCTTTGTCAATAAATATCTGTGTTAGTATAGCTAAACTCTTCAAATGATTTAATTCTTGAATAATTTGGAGTGTCTTGGTAATTAATCACATTCCTCTTTTCAAAAAGAAAGGATGATTCCTAGAAAAATGCACAAAGTTATTGACACGTAAAAAAAACTCTTTTGTAAGAATGTTAGGTTTAAAATTTCTATCATTTGATGTTATTTCAACATCTAATTATATGTTACCAGAACTGTGCATTTCAGAAAATCTTAAAATCTTTAATACTCAGTTATTCTATAAATTTTGTTAGCCCACAAAATAATTATGTTTTGATAAAATGATTATAAAACTATTTTATTTTTATTTATTTGTATTTGTTTTCTGGGATAGAGCACTGATCTCTATGGACCTTTTTCATATTGAGCCCAGGAGTGGCGTCTGATTAAGTGACTTGTTTACAGTCACACAGGCAGTGAAGGCTGCGGGAATCAAACCTCAAACTATTGGAAGACAGGAAACAGCTGGTTAATAGCTCCTTAATCCTCTAAACCAACTGCCAGATGAAATATTCTTAAATAAATCTAACTTGAATAAAAATACCATTTATGTAGAGTTAAAACCAACTTTATAACTGTGCATGTAAGTCACATCCCCATTGCCACATCACTGACCCAGTGAAACAATTTGTTACAGAAAGAAAAAATATATAATCCAAAACAAATTCAAACATTACGTGTAAAGTCCCAGTCTCTTACTGGTGTATACGATAGCATGTGGGTTAAAAATTAACCCACCATTTTTATTCCAAAAGTCTATGTTATCACAATGTAAAAATATTCAGTATCTATTGACACCAAATATTTAGTTTCTGAGCAATGAACCAAAGCAAAGCTATTCAGTGTGTCCATAAAGATGCTGCAGTCTTTGACATGCCCTGCTGTAGCTTCCATAGCAGGTTTTAGCTTGGGATCTAAATACAAAGAAATGGTCTCTGTATTAGGTCCACCAGCTGATACTAAGGACTTAAAATTGAGTTTAGCAGTATCATTATACTATTTCAGAATATCCAACAGTATGCCGGTTCTACGGTGAAACACTTAAAACATTATAATCACTGAAACCCAAATAGTCACTGTGCAATAAATCAAGTAATATCAAATCAGTATATTTTTATGGCAAATTAAAATCCATCTTTATGATTAAAAGCTAGCATATTAATGCCAGAAGCACATTCAACAAAATTACTAGTATACATAATTGGCATGGACATCAAAGACCTGATGTGATGTCTGCTACAAAAACATGGCTAAAGTCAAACATAACAAATGGTGAAATCTTGATACTAGGATATACTATAATAAGCACAAACAATCAAAAAGAAAAGGAGATATTGAGCTATGCACACAAATTAACTCAAGATATACAAATCCAGCATGAATATCTAAACTTTTGATAAATCCAATATATGTCTTGCTACACACATCCTAAATTCAGATAAGGATCTTCACATAGTCACTGTTGATATACCCCTAAATTCAACAAATAACAAACATCAGTGTGTCAAAGGTATACTTATAGTTTACCACAAAAAGAAATCAAGACATAACTCTTAGACGCATCAGCATACACTTGTTCAAACTCTCACCTCCACAAATGCAAATGCAGCAAAACCCATCCTTAAACCATTATGACCGTACTCATCTAATACTAGACCAAACTAGGAAAGATAAACAGGTAAAGAAAGCATATTTGACTGTCTGTTATCAAATAGCCTCAATAATGTTACTGTAGTAGAATTTGTCAGACATAAGTGATAATAATCCTATAAGTGCAATGTGGAACTACACAAAGTTTACAACAATCAGATGGGGTCAACCAAAGTCACACTTTCTTAACTCTATCTTTGACTCTCAAATCAGAGCATGCAAAAGGACACCTGTATGTTATCTTCATCCTGATGATGTGGGCTGTTTCAGTATTTTCTAAACATACTAAATATACAAGCACACCCGTGGTGGTGGTGCTGCAGTAGCGTTGTCGCCTCGCAGTTAGACGCTGTCCAGTTCGATTCTCAGCTAGAGCGTCTTCTGCGTGAAGATGTGCGTGAATGGGCATACCTTCGTTGAAGGTTGTGTGTCAGGGCTGGTAACTCGGCACGTAAAACTCAACTACCAATCATTAGCGGACCGGAGTTCCACTGTGGCGACCCCTAACCGGGAAAAGCCAAAAAGACACAACAACAACACCAACTAAATATACAAGCACTCTTGCAAAGAAAGCATATCTCCACACCCTGACTAATTCTCAACACTAAACAAATAATAACCCTTGAAACACATAACAATCAAAACATAAAACAACATGAAATAAAATCAAAACATTGAAGTCTTTCAATGTGAATAATCCAATACAATTTAAAAAAAAATATCAGTAAACTTTACAAACCAATTAAGCAGTGCTTTCCCAGTGCATTACAATATGACATAAGCTATGACACTGCCTGTAAAATTAATTTACAGTTCACATAAATAGTAACATAATCAAATAACAGAATCAAACATCGCCAGTGCACAAAATTGATGAAAAGTGTGACTCATTTTCTCAGCAGAGCTCGTCAAAAAAAATCAGAACATTAAAACTGACCTGTTTAGCTCTATATTATGTTCAGACTATCTTTGCATAGCTCAAAGTTATAGTGTATCAAATTGTTATACTCCTAAATAGGCCTCGTAAAGAAAAGTATATCCCTTTTTGTATAGTAAAGAAAACTATGTCCCTATTCTACAGACACAGTCCACACTTCATAAAAGTGATAACTCAAAAGAATAAACTATTATCCAGTAGCCAAACTATCATCCCTGTCTAAAGTTCTTGAAAATATAAACACAAACATACCACTGGGCACCTAAGAAAAGTAATCTGTTTTCTCCTATATAATGGATTTCCATACAGGTCATATTGAAATTACCCTACTTTCACTTCTGAATGGACTATATCTACAAAAAAAAAAAAAAAAAAAGCAAGAGTTACTTCACTTAATAGGTTTATCCAAACATTTGACATGATCTCTCATCAACTGCTTTTAATGAATTAGAAAGCCTAGACTGAAGAAAAAATATAGTAAATAGTCTTAGAAGCTATCTTAGAGACACAAAGGGCAATTTGGCCAGATACATACTCTAGTTAATTGACCATCTCATTTTGGGTACTACAGGGGTCAATTCTTAGATCATTGTTATTTAACATTTTCCTAAATAATATGTACTGGACAGTAACTGATATCACCATTGTGCAGTATGTAGATGATTCAACGCTAATATGTTCAGCCAATACCTTAAGTCACCTTTGAGACATCACTTAAATTAGAAAACTAGATTAAAGAGTTTCAGTTAGTATTAAGTACTTAAAAAACAAAACTCATTCTCTTTAATCCAGAAAACATCAGTTGAGAAAATAGCAATTTCTAAATGTCTTCAGTAAAACCTCCTCAGCTGAACAGGTCACCCAAACTAAATTACTTTAAGTACTTGTAGATCAGAATTTGAACCTTCAGCTTCATATAGATTATGTCATTCACAAAACTAATTAAAAAAAACATGAAATGTTATATAAATCAAAAGCATTTTGTAAAGATCATGGAATTTACCACTGTAATCATCTGCACAGGTGGTGTGGACACAATGAGCACAGGTGGCGTGGACACAATGACAGGGAATAGCAACAGATACATAGCTGATACAGAAGATGGACATGGGATCTGTAAGAGATTGAGTTACATGGTTGGGTGATTTGGAGGTGCTGGATATACTATGCAGGCAGGGAGTGGAGTTTCCTGAGGGAGACAGGTAGTCAGATGCCAAGAATCTAAAACTAACCTTCTGCAAATAACTTTCTACATGTCTCCAGCATGCATCTCTCATCTCATACACTCCTTGCCTTTTGGTGAATGCAAACACATCTGATGAAAGATTGAAAGGTGAATTTTTGCAGATGGTAGTTCAGAGGTTATCTGAAAGAGGTTATAGTGTGGAAATATTGAGCATAACAAGAGATAGAGCTTGTGGCATTAATGTATGGCATAAAAAGGAGTCATGGGAGTGTTGCATGCAGCCCAGTAAATGGTATGAATAGTGGGGAGGTGCAGAGTCACCTGAAGGTGATAAGGGCATTTATTTTGTCAGTAAATATTCCCCCTTCTCTGAAACTATGAGAAGGTTCGTTTCAGAATCTTGGCATCTAGTTTCCTTGAATGAACAATATGGTCAACTGTTCCCAAAAAGGGTAACATTTTCTTAAGGAAGGTATTTAAATCTTAAGGAATTATTGAATTTAAAACAGGAAGGTATGTATGGTGAAAACACACCAATGGGAACATTTCCATGTGGGCATTGTAAAGTTTGTGATAAAGTTAAAAATTTGTCGAGATGTTTTATTAATGGTAGGAAATTCATTCCTAGGGGCCATTTCACATGAAGCTTTTGTGGGGTGGTGTACATTTTGGAGTGTGGATATAGCAATGTTAAATAAATGATATATAGGACAGAAATAAATGATATATAGGACAGAAATAAATGATATATAGGGCAGAAATAAAAGATATATAGGACAGAAATAAATGATATATAGGACAGAAATACATGATATCTAGGACAGAAATAAATGATATATAGGACAGAAATACATGATATATAGGACAGAAATAAATGATATATAGGACAGAAATACATGATATATAGGACAGAAATAAATGATATATAGGACAGAGGAGAATGATGAAAGTTGGAGTGTTAGAGCATTTGGGAGACATACGCAATCATAATATGAATAATCCTGTTGCTGAACATTTTTATTCTACACATAGTGGATCTGATAAAACTTTTATATTTTGTGTGTTGGGTCAGCCTGTTTTACTCAGAGGAGGTAATTTTATATCTAAACTGCTGGATTTAAAAAACCTAATGATTTTGAATTTCAGAACGCTCCATCCTAGAGGGCTCAATCTTGAAATTAACATCAGTATAAGATAGGCGATATTGTTTTTTATAAGGGTGTAACATTACAGCATTTTTTCAGTTATGTAAGAACATTGAATATTTATTAGGCTGTCATATAGTTTTATGGCATGTTATAGTATATATTATGAATGCTGCAGTGTTTTGTGAGTTGAATGTTTCATTATAATGAATATGACTTTTTTATCCAGTCTAAGTACTTAATACTAACTGAAATCCTTTCATCAATTTAAATAGTGTGTTCACATGTTGTGTATTATCCTTAGATAGTAAAATGCTGAGGTACCAGATGTGATGTATGCTATGGAATAAAGTAACACCAGCACCTGCAGCAATCGTTTTTTTTGTTTTGTTTAGTGGATTTAAGTTTTCTTTGATAGAAAAGCAGAAATAGCAGTCCAGCACCACCAGAATAGGATGATCATTCAAAAACTCATAACTAAAATGATTGAGAAAAGTAATCCAGCCAGGCATCAGAAAAAAAAAAAAAAGCTTTTATTAGGGACAAGGGAGGAAAGGCAAGACTAAGTCTGGAAATGATGTGCCGTACATGATGAGAGTGATGAGTAAGAGATGAGAAATGACTGATGACACAGACCTAAGTTAGAACAAGGAGATGTAGCAGTGCAGGATGATGAGGGGCTCCGTAATATTTACTTTATTGGAAGCAGTAAACTCCATTTACTGTTGCATATCATTTTGGTTGATGCATGTTGTAGAACTACCCAAAATTATCTTGGTTTGCCTTCTCACCATCTAGTTTCATAAATAACATTGCAGTTATTGAAGCAATGAGTGCAACTAACTCACCACTTCTAACTGCTGCTTTGAACCCCCTTTTTTATCACTAGTGCCTATTTCAGAGTAATGCATTTGTTCACTTTTCAGTCTGTTTTCTTACTACTTAATTGTATAGTCAAACATTAATTTGAATAAAGCATAATTATTCTGCAGTATTTATTGTGCTGAATCATAGTACACTGTACTTATCAAAGCATAATTATTCTGCAGTATTCATCGTGCTGAATCATAGTACACTGTACTTATCAAAGCATAATTATTCTGCAGTACTTATCGTGCTGAATCATAGTACACTGTACTTATCAAAGCATAATTATTCTGCAGTATTTATCATGCTGAATCATAGTACACTGTACTTATCAAAGCATAATTATTCTGCAGTATTTATCGTGCTGAATTATAGTACACTGTACTTATCAAAGCATAATTATTCTGCAGTATTTATCGTGCTGAATCATAGTACACTGTACTTATCAAAGCATAATTATTCTGCAGTATTTATCGTGCTGAATCATAGTACACTGTACTTATCAAAGCATAATTATTCTGCAGTATTTATCGTGCTGAATCATAGTACACTGTACTTATCAAAGCATAATTATTCTGCAGTATTTATCGTGCTGAATCATAGTACACTGTACTTATCAAAGCATAATTATTCTGCAATATTTATCATGCTGTCTGTTTCATAGTACGATATACTTATCAAAACATAATTATTCTGCAGTATTTATTGTGCTGTCTGTTTCACAGTACAATATACTTATCAAAATATAATTATTCTGCAGTATTTAGATACCTATCTATCCTAATTATATCTCTACTCAAGGTACGCAAAAATCAAAGCCGGTATCTAATCAATGTCTCCGTTATTGGCCATGAAACTTTTCAAATTAATGCTATTATACTGCCTATTACCCTTGATGATAATTCCATATCTTCTCACCACCTATGAAAATCTGTCCTACCTAGGCTACCACTACCCAAGAAGCCAAACCACCACTCCAATAATACAAATTAAGTTAGACCATTTAATAATCCCCTTTATGACTAACTCCTTGGATGCAAAATACCACCAACCCATTAGATCCAGATATATCAACCCCAAAACCAAGAATTACCCAAGACTAATATTTAAATTCCTGAAGCTCTCAATTAGACTACATGGCAACCTCACAAGGGATGGGGACATTCATCCAAACCCTGGACCAAACTCACTAGTCGATCCTAGTCCCAATTCTACTATTCCCACTAACTTACAAACTTTAAATAGACCTTTGAACTCACTCCTGATCAGTTACCTAAATATTAGAAGCTTAAATAATAAGGTCCACCACCTGCATGCACTCTTAGATAGACATTCCCCGGATATAATTTGTCATACTGAAACCTGGCTAAAACCATCAATGCCCCCAGGTTATAAGATATTAAGGTTAGACTGTACCACTAGGAAGGGAGGAGGGGTAGCTGTACTATACAAAACTACTCTAGATGTGACCTCTGATTCCACATAACCACCCCGTGTTGATAATGCTGAAATTCTCATTACCAAGCTTCAAATTAATAAAAACAAAAGTATTAACATAGCCTATGTCTACATTCCCCCAGGTAATAATGCAAACACCCTAGAAGATATCCTCTCTTGGATGTCTAGTAACTACCCTCAATAAACCATTGTTTTAGGAGACTTCAACATCGACTGGAATATTTGTTCCTCAGAATCTCCGACCATCCATGTAAATCTATGTGGATTTACTCAGGTCATATCCTCCCCTACTAGGATCAGTAAACCTAACAACAAAGATAGTATCCTAGATTGGATACTCATTAATAGCCATCCCCACATGTATAGGGCTGGTACAAGACATAAGTGACCATTTTCTTACCTATATAATCAGGCATAAGACTGACATCCCCTGCTAACCTACTTACAAAACAATTGGAAACAACAGCAACTTTAACCCCACTAATTTCCAAAATGAACTCAAAGCATGTAATTGGGCAGCCCTAAAACATACCACTTGAAGAAGCTGTATTATATTTCAACACCAAATTCCTAGCCATCCTTGATACCCATGCACCTGCACGTTCTATAAGAACTAAAGCAAAAGGCCAGCCTTGATACCCATGCACCTGCATGTTCTATAAGAACTAAAGCAAAAGGCCAGCCTTGATACCCATGCACCTGCACGTTCTATAAGAACTAAAGCAAAAGGCCAGCCTTGATACCCATGCACCTGCACGTTCTATAAGAACTAAAGCAAAAGGCCAGCCTTGATACCCATGCACCTGCACGTTCTATAAGAACTAAAGCAAAGGGCCAGCCTTGATACCCATGCACCTGCACGTTCTATAAGAACTAAAGCAAAAGGCCAGCCTTGATACCCATGCACCTGCACGTTCTATAAGAACTAAAGCAAAAGGCCAGCCTTGATACCCATGCACCTGCACGTTCTATAAGAACTAAAGCAAAAGGCCATCCTTGATACCCATGCACCTGCACGTTCTATAAGAACTAAAGCAAAAGGCCAGCCTTGATACCCATGCACCTGCACGTTCTATAAGAACTAAAGCAAAAGGCCAGCCTTGATACCCATGCACCTGCACATTCTATAAGAACTAAAGCAAAAGGCCAGCCTTGATACCCATGCACCTGCACGTTCTATAAGAACTAAAGCAAAAGGCCAGCCTTGATACCCATGCACCTGCACGTTCTATAAGAACTAAAGCAAAAGGCCAGCCTTGATACCCATGCACCTGCACGTTCTATAAGAACTAAAGCAAAAGGCCAGCCTTGATACCCATGCACCTGCACGTTCTATAAGAACTAAAGCAAAAGGCCAGCCTTGATACCCATGCACCTGCACGTTCTATAAGAACTAAAGCAAAGGCCAGCCTTGATACCCATGCACCTGCACGTTCTATAAGAACTAAAGCAAAAGGCCAGCCTTGATACCCATGCACCTGCACGTTCTATAAGAACTAAAGCAAAAGGCCAGCCTTGATACCCATGCACCTGCACGTTCTATAAGAACTAAAGCAAAAGGCCAGCCTTGATACCCATGCACCTGCACGTTCTATAAGAAATAAAGCAAAAGGCCAGCCTTGATACCCATGCACCTGCACGTTCTATAAGAAATAAAGCAAAAGGCCAGCCTTGATACCCATGCACCTGCACGTTCTATAAGAACTAAAGCAAAAGGCCAGCCTTGATACCCATGCACCTGCACGTTCTATAAGAACTAAAGCAAAAGGCCAGCCTTGATACCCATGCACCTGCACGTTCTATAAGAACTAAAGCAAAAGGCCAGCCTTGATACCCATGCACATGCACGTTCTATAAGAACTAAAGCAAAAGGCCAGCCTTGATACCCATGCACCTGCACGTTCTATAAGAACTAAAGCAAAAGGCCAGCCTTGATACCCATGCACCTGCACGTTCTATAAGAACTAAAGAAAAAGGTGCTCCATGGCTTTCAAAAGAAACCAGACAAATGATGTTACTTAGAAACAAAGCTGGACCACTTGGCATACCACAAAATCCCCCTTAGATCAACTTAGATTTAGACAACTAAGGAACAACACTAAAAACTCTACCACCCTAGATAAAAAAATATTACTGCCATGTACAACAGAAGCATCAAAACAATCCACAAAAGTTTTGGGCAGGCATAAGTAAACTTATAGACCCAGGGCAATGCACAACTCCTACCCCCTCGGCTACCATCCAAAAACCTTCGGAAGACATTGCCAGTTCCTTTAATAATTTCTTCACAGAAACTATCCAGTCACTAGCTAACCGACTATCTCCCAGCTGCCCAAGTTCTAATGCTGCCGCACCTAGTTCTCAACTCCCCTTTAACTTTCAGCCAGTTTCCCCATTACTTATCTGTGTCCTAATCAAGAAACTCAAACCTACTACTCTTGCAGTGGATCTCCTCCCAGCTGAATATCTACAAAAAGCTGCAGATGCCATAGCATACCCGATCTCTATCCTGATAAATATAACTATATCAGGAGCCACTATCCCCTCCATCTGGAAGACATCCCATGTTATTCTACTCCACAAAGGGGGCAGTTCCACTGGACTGTCAAATTACAGACCTATAGCTATTTTGTCACCCCTGGCTAAAATTATGGAGAACTGCATCCATCAACCACTCCTGAGCCATCTCATTCAGCACAATCTCCTGGCTAACTCGCAGCATGGTTTCAGACCATTCCAAAGTACAACCATGGCCCTCCTCTCCTTCTCCAATGTTATTAATTAAAACCAAAACAACAATAAGCTTTCTTCTGCCCTCTTTCTTGATCTCTCCAAAGCTTTCGACATGGTCAACCACCAACTACTCATACACACACCTAAAACTATTCCCCTTGATGTTAAGGCTATCCAATGGTTCAAATATTATCTGAGTGGTAGACAACAGGCTGTACTATGGCAGAACAAATTATCTTCCCTTCTACCTATCACGCTTGGGGTCACTCAGGCCTCTATATTAGGACCTCTATTATTTTCTATCTTTATTAATGACCTGTACACAGTTATCCAAACAGCCACCTACATTTAGTATGCAGATGACTCCACTTTGATTTGCTCTGCCAACTCCCCTTTAACTCTATCACAAAATGTTTTTAATACTGTCAAAAATTGGCTCTGTAATCAACGTCTCCTATTAATCCTAACAAAATGAAACTACTGCTTTTATCCCCCACTCGTAAAATCTCTGCTCCAACCTTTACTATAAAATCTAACAATGGCACTGTCATTGTCCCAGATCCCTGTACCAAACTCTTAGATGTAACAGTTGATAACCTCAAGTTTGATATGCATATTAATCAAACTATTAAAAAAGTCAATAAAAAACTTGGCTCACTATATAAGATCACACCTTTCCTCACTCTACTAGCTAGGATGGTAACTGCCGATACACATCTACTTTCCACCCTCCTTTATGCATCCCCTCTCTTCACGAACTTGAGTAAGTCCGACTTTAATAAACTCTCTAGCTGCTTTAATCATATTGCTAGATTTGCCACTGGAGCAGCATACAAAACACACCACTGTCTGAACCTGAAGAATCTAGGGTGGCTAGAATTGCTTATCCAACTTCAGTACAATCAGCTAATAATAGCACATAAAATTCTCTACCAACCTGAAAACACACCCGTACTTCCAAAAATTATCACCCCTTACAGCAACCTCAAGACACTTTGGTCATCTAACAAATTACTAGTCCAAATCCTCAAGGGCAACAACTCATCTGGAGACTCTTTATATGCCAGCTCTGTTGTTAAACTATGGAACTCGCTTCCTGTTGAGCTTACTTCAGAACAAAGTCCAATTCTTTCTGTTCAGAAACTTCCTGATACTGGATATTCCCTAAGTACATAAACATTTGAATATACCATCTATGCGTCGTATAGTATCCAGCAAGGGCTGAGTGACTAAATCTCTATCAGTTTATGTGGAGAATAATCTACATCCCTTTCTAGATCAATGTGTCACTATATTGAAGGACACCAAGGCATTTCTACAGAATTTATATATACAAACATGTAACTTACATACTGATTACTGGTTTGTGACCATGGACGTAGAATCCTTATTTACCGTCATTCTCAATGAATGGGGAATATCCAGTATCAGGAAGTTTCTGAACATTAAGGATTGGAATGACAGGAAGGTTTCTCTTATCTATACGCTGTTAGAATTAATACTTGACAACAATGTTTTTATATTCAATAATGAATTCTACCTGCAGAGGTTTGGCGTAGCTATGGGCACACCATGTGTGAACAGCTACGCCAATCTTTGCTTATTTCAATGGGAAATGGACTTTGTTTTATCTAACAATGCATTTACTGAGAATTTGAAATGGTACACACGCTTTATAGATGATGTCTTTTTGTTGTGGGATGGCACTATTGAACATCTGAATGACTTTATTGCATATTTGCCCACTACCACTAGTTTCCTTAAATTTACACATAAATATTCTTATAGTGACATTGATTTCTTGGATGTGAAGATTAGTAGAGGGAAACTACACACAATAAATACAGGCCTCTATAGAACGCAGGTCAGAAGAAATAACATCCTACATAATAGTAGTATGCACCCTGGACATGTAAAGAAAAATGTCTTGAAGGGGCAGGTCTTCAGAACAATGATGATGTCGATCTGGAAAAGGCACTATCAAATCTTAAATTGAATTCCTTAGTAGGGGCTGCAAAGCTGCAGAGGTAGACAGCTGTATCACAGAAGCATGGAGAGAAAAGCAGAATAGATGCAGGCCATATTATGGAGAAGAGACTCCACTTGAAATAAACTCACAACTAAACAGAATGAAGCCTGGTGACTTTAGGGTTACCCTGCCATACTCCAGTGATATTAACAGTATATGTGATATTGTAAAAGCTAATTGGAACAATCTAAGGACGTAGATGAATTTGAAAATGTGATAGGTGAAACTCCGTGCTTTTCGTTTAAGAACAACACAGCCCATAAAAGGCATCTTTGCTATAATCTAAATAAGAACCAAGGAATTCCTTCAGAAAGAATTGGTACACATAAATCCAGAAATTGTACTGCATGTAAATATGTATATACTGGTGAATACTATCAGCACCCTATATTGCACTTTGAACTTTAATTTTTACGCTGATTGTAGGACAAAAAATGTGGTTTATTTCAGTTTATGTAAGATGTGTTATGCATACTATATTGGTAAAACCAATCGTATGCTGAAAGACAGAATGCTTGAGCACTACAGGGATGTACGGAACACAAAAGAAACTAATGCCTTGGCACAACATGTTTTAAAAGAAGGAATGAATCATAGCTTTAGCTTCTTTGTGTTAGAAGTGTTAGTTGAAGGTACAAGGGGAGGAAACTTTAAAAAGAAACTGAAGTGGCAGAGCAAAATTGGATAATTAAACTTCGGGCAGACAGACCTCTGGGACTGAATGCCAAAGTCTCCCTAGAACCCTTTTTGAGAGAGAGAGAGACCTTTGAAGTGTTAAAGTATGATGAAACACTTGTTTGTTGTTTGTCTTTCGGCTTTTCCCGGTAAGGGGTCGCCACAGCGGAACTCCAGTCCGCTAATGATTGGCAGTAGATTTTTATGAAACACTGAGGTGCCAGTGCGACGCCCAACCTTCAACGAAGGCACGCCCATTTACGCGCACATGTCTTTCGAACGCTACCCAACCGTGGGGAGGGCATGCAGACTCCACACAGAAGGCACTCCCAAGCCCAGCCGAGAATCGAATGGGAGAACCTCTTGCTGTGAGGTAACAATGCTACCGCCGTACCACCGCGGCAGTTACAAAGTATGATGAAACACTAAACTGTTATATTTAAGATAGTGTTTTTAAACAATTTTAAGTTCTTTATAATGTGTCTTTAATTTGTTAATTGATTTATGATGTCATTAATTGGTATGGTTTTAAATGTTTCTGTTTTTTAAGAGAATGTATGTCTGATGAAGCGCTGAATACTGTGAAAGCGCTAACATAATACATTTAATTTTTTCTTTTTCCTGCTGTGAGTAACTGAAGCCATTTCTTATTTATTTTCCACTCTTTTGCTGCTGCTGGTTACGCTGCAAGTATAAGCTTTTTTTCTTTTGTGTATTCCTTAGCAATGTCTGCAACCTCAAAGGGAATATACAGTTGTGTGCAGAGCTCATTGTTAATGGAGCCAGCTATACTGAGCCAAAAGATATAGCAAACCTACTGGTCCACAAATTCAGCTCCGACTTTACCCCGCTCTCTCCCCTCAACATTCCCTCAGGAAATAGCATCAAATGCAACCATCTCTCCTACCACTAGAGAACAGGTCCATAATGCTGTCTCTAAGGTCAAGAACACTGCATCAGTGGGCCCAGACAATATCCCAGGATGCCTTCTGTATAGCATGAAATATGACCTACCAGGCCCTCTGGAATTGCTATTTAACTGGAGCCTCCAAACATGCTTCATGCCTCATGAATGGTTAACAGCAACAGTCATCCCTCTACACACAGGTGGCCCATCTACAGACCCTGGAAACTACAGATCCATAAGTCTTATTAGTATCATATGCAAATTCATGGAAAACATGATCATGGAAATGCTCAATAATGAAACAGGAAATCTCCAGATACTGGACCCAACTCAATATAGTTTCATCAAGGGCAGGCCCTGCCTACTCAACCTGGTGCACTTCTTTGAGAAGGTTGCCAAAGCAATGGATGAGGGTAAAATGGTTCATACTGCCTACCTTGACCTCATCAAGGCATTTGTCACAATACAGCTGGGTCACAGACAGGACGCAAGAAGTTAGAATTGGAGAGTCCATCTCTACGAAGAGGCCGGTCACTAGTGGAGTTCATCAGACTTCAGTCTTGGGACAGCTACTTTTGACATTTACCTCTCTGAATTCAGGGCCAATGTCAATGGCCTGTGGCTGACCAGGTTTGCATATGATTGTAAATTATAAGCTGTCATTTAATCCTCCATTGACACAAATGTTCTCCAGGAAGGGCTGACACAGACAAATAACTGGTGTCAGAGCCATGATCTAAAACTTAATGTCAAGTAATGCATAATAGTATCCTTCAGGAAGTCATCCACCCACCTGGTAACTATCATATTGACAACATACCCCTAAGAGCTGACCCAGTAGTCAGGGACTTGGGGGCGACATACACAGACAGCAATCTAGCCTTTGACCATCATGTGCCTACAGTAGTGAGGAAATGATTCTATGTTGTGCAACAAAAGTATGGCGTCTAGGTCCAAGGAAATCATTACCCAACTGCATCTGACATTCATTAGATGTATCATTGAGTACAATGCCCCTTTGGTATGTACCTACCCCCCACTGTATCTGACATTCATTAGATTTATCATTGAGTACAATGCCCCTTTGGTATGTACCTACCCCCCACTGTATCTGACACTCATTAGATGTATCATTGAGTACAGTGCCCCTTTGGTATGTACCTACCCCCCACTGTATCTGACACTCATTAGATGTATCATTGAGTACAATGCCCCTTTGATATGTACCTACCCCCCACTGTATCTGACACTCATTAGATGTATCATTGAGTACAGTGCCCCTTTGGTATGTACCTACCCCCCACTGTATCTGACATTCATTAGATGTATCATTGAGTACAATGCCCCTTTGGTATGTACCTACCCCCCACTGCATCTGACATTCATTAGATGTATCATTGAGTACAATGCCCCTTTGGTATGTACCTACCCCCCACTGTATCTGACATTCATTAGATGTATCATTGAGTACAATGCCCCTTTGGTATGTACCTACCCCCCACTGTATCTGACACTCATTAGATTTATCATTGAGTACAATGCCCCTTTGGTATGTACCTACCCCCCACTGTATCTGACATTCATTAGATGTATCATTGAGTACAATGCCCCTTTGGTATGTACCTACCCCCCACTGCATCTGACATTCATTAGATGTATCATTGAGTACAATGCCCCTTTGGTATGTACCTACCCCCACTGTATCTGACACTCATTAGATGTATCATTGTGTACAATGCCGCTTTGGTATGTACCTACCCCCCACTGTATCTGACACTCATTAGATGTATCATTGAGTACAATGCCCCTTTGGTATGTACCTACCCCCCACTGTATCTGACACTCATTAGATGTATCATTGAGTACAATGCCCCTTTGGTATGTACCTACCCCCCACTGTATCTGACATTCATTAGATGTATCATTGAGTACAATGCCCTTTGGTATGTACCTACCCCCCACTGTATCTGACACTCATTGGATGTATCATTGAGTACAATGCCGGTTTGGTATGTACCTACCCCCCACTGTATCTGACACTCATTGGATGTATCATTGAGTACAATGCCCCTTTGGTATGTACCTACCCCCCACTGTATCTGACATTCATTAGATGTATCATTGAGTACAATGCGCCTTTGCTATGTACCTACCCCCCACTGTATCTGACATTCATTAGATGTATCATTGAGTACAATGCCCCTTTGGTATGTACCTACCCCCCACTGTATCTGACATTCATTAGATGTATCATTGAGTACAATGCCCCTTTAGTATGTACCTACCCCCCACTGTATCTGACACTCATTAGATTTATCATTGAGTACAATGCCCCTTTGGTATGTACCTACCCCCCACTGTATCTGACATTCATTAGATGTATCATTGAGTACAATGCCCCTTTGGTATGTACCTACCCCCCACCGCATCTGACATTCATTAGATGAATCATTGAGTACAATGCCCCTTTGGTATGTACCTACCCCCCACTGTATCTGACACTCATTAGATGTATCATTGAGTACAATGCCCTTTGGTATGTACCTACCCCCCACTGTATATGACACTCATTAGATGTATCATTGAGTACAATGCCCCTTTGGTATGTACCTACCCCCCACTGTATCTGACACTCATTAGATGTATCATTGAGTACAATGCCCCTTTGGTATGTACCTACCCCCCACTGTATCTGACATTCATTAGATGTATCATTGAGTACAATGCCCCTTTGGTATGTACCTACCCCCCACTGTATCTGACACACATTGGATGTATCATTGAGTACAATGCCCCTTTGGTATGTACCTACCCCCCACTGTATCTGACACTCATTGGATGTATCATTGAGTACAATGCCCCTTTGGTATGTACCTACCCCCCACTGTATCTGACATTCATTAGATGTATCATTGAGTACAATGCCCCTTTGGTATGTACCTACCCCCCACTGTATCTGACATTCATTAGATGTATCATTGAGTACAATGCCCCTTTGGTATGTACCTACCCCCCACTGTATCTGACATTCATTAGATGTATCATTGAGTACAATGCCCCTTTGGTATGTACCCACCCCCCACTGTATCTGACATTCATTAGATGTATCATTGAGTAAAATGACCCCTTTGGTATGTACCTACCCCCCACTGTATCTGACATTCATTAGATTTATCATTGAGTACAATGCCCCTTTGGTATGTACCTACCCCCCACTGTATCTGACATTCATTAGATTTATCATTGAGAACAATGCCCCTTTGGTATGTACCTACCCCCACTGTATCTGACATTCATTAGATGTATCATTGAGTACAATGCCCCTTTGGTATGTACCTAGCCCCCACTGTATCTGACACTCATTAGATTTATCATTGAGTACAATGCCCCTTTGGTATGTACCTACCCCCCACTGTATCTGACATTCATTAGATGTATCATTGAGTACAATGGCCCTTTGGTATGTACCTACCCCCCACTGTATCTGACACTCATTAGATTTATCATTGAGTACAATGCCCCTTTGGTATGTACCTACCCCCGACTGTATCTGACATTCATTAGATGTATCATTGAGTACAATGCCCCTTTGGTATGTACCTACCCCCCACTGTATCTGACACTCATTAGATGTATCATTGAGTACAATGCCCCTTTGGTATGTACCTACCCCCCACTGTATCTGACATTCATTAGATGTATCATTGAGTACAATGCCCCTTTGGTATGTTCCTACCCCCCACTGTATCTGACATTCATTAGATGTGTCATTGAGTACAATGCCCCTTTGGTATGTACCTACCCCCCACTGTATCTGACATTCATTAGATGTATCATTGAGTGCAATGCCCCTTTGGTATGTACCTACACCCACTGTATCTGACATTCATTAGATTTATCATTGAGTACAATGCCCCTTTGGTATGTACCTACCCCGCACTGTATCTGACATTCATTAGATATATCATTGAGTACAATGCCCCTTTGGTATGTACCTACCCCCCACTGTATCTGACATTCATTAGATTTATCATTGAGTACAATGCCCTTTGGTATGTACCTACCCCACTGTATCTGACATTCATTAGATTTATCATTGAGTACAATGCCCCTTTGGTATGTACCTACCCCCCACTGTATCTGACATTCATTAGATGTATCATTGAGTACAATGCCCCTTTGGTATGTACCTACCCCCCACTGTATCTGACACTCATTAGATTTATCATTGAGTACAATGCCCCTTTGGTATGTACCTACCCCCCACTGTATCTGACATTCATTAGATGTATCATTGAGTACAATGCCCCTTTGGTATGTACCTACCCCCCACTGTATCTGACATTCATTAGATGTATCATTGAGTACAATGCCCCTTTGGTATGTACCTACCCCCCACTGTATCTGACACTCATTGGATGTATCATTGAGTACAATGCCCCTTTGGTATGTACCTACCCCCCACTGTATCTGACATTCCTTAGATGTATCATTGAGTGCAATGCCCCTTTGGTATGTACCTACCCCCCACTGTATCTGACATTCATTAGATGTATCATTGAGTACAATGCCCCTTTGGTATGTACCTACCCTCCACTGTATCTGACATTCCTTAGATGTATCATTGAGTACAATGCCCCTTTGGTATGTACCTACCCCCCACTGTATCTGACATTCATTAGATTTATCATTGAGTACAATGCCCCTTTGGTATGTACCTACCCCCCACTGTATCTGACATTCATTAGATTTATCATTGAGTACAATGCCCCTTTGGTATGTACCTTCCCCCCACTGTATCTGACATTCATTAGATGTATCATTGAGTACAATGCCCCTTTGGTATGTACCTACCCCCCACTGTATCTGACATTCATTAGATGTATCATTGAGTACAATGCCCCTTTGGTATGTACCTACCCCCCACTGTATCTGACATTCATTTGATGTATCATTGAGTACAATGCCCCTTTGGTATGTACCTACCCCCCACTGTATCTGACATTCATTAGATGTATCATTGAGTACAATGCCCCTTTGGTATGTACCTACCCCCCACTGTATCTGACATTCATTAGATGTATCATTGAGTACAATGCCCCTTTGGTATGTACCTACCCCCCACTGTATGTGACATTCATTAGATTTATCATTGAGTACAATGCCCCTTTGGTATGTACCTACCCCCCACTGTATCTGACATTCATTAGATGTATCATTGAGTACAATGCCCCTTTGGTATGTACCTACCCCCCACTGTATCTGACATTCATTAGATGTATCATTGAGTTCAATGCCCCTTTGGTATGTACCTACCCCCCACTGTATCTGACATTCATTAGATTTATCATTGAGTACAATGCACCTTTGGTATGTACCTACCCCCCACTGTATCTGACATTCATTAGATTTATCATTGAGTACAATGCCCCTTTGGTATGTACCTACCCCCCACTGTATCTGACATTCATTAGATTTATCATTGAGTACAATGCCCCTTTGGTATGTACCTACCCCCCACTGTATCTGACATTCATTAGATGTATCATTGAGTACAATGCCCCTTTGGTATGTACCTACCCCCCACTGTATCTGACACTCATTAGATGTATCATTGAGTACAATGCCCCTTTGGTATGTACCTACCCCCCACTGTATCTGACATTCATTAGATGTATCATTGAGTACAATGCCCCTTTGGTATGTACCTACCCCCCACTGTATCTGACATTCATTAGATTTATCATTGAGTACAATGCCCCTTTGGTATGTACCTAACCAGGCATTTCCAATAATTGAAGCATCCACAGAGGTTCTTCACTAGAAGAATACAGTGCATAAATAACATATCCTATGCAGACTGCCTCAAGGCTCTATTCCTGTTTTCTGTCTCCTATAGGCTGTTGAGGGAAGATCTATGTTTGGCATGCAATGCATTGTCAGACCCCACTCTGATGGACCTCTTGCATATCCACAAAATATACCGCACCAGAATTATCCATTCTAAAGACTTAAACCTTGCCTGTGATATAAATAGGACCTGCTGGAGAGACAGTAATGCATCCCAGAGACAGACTACCCCTTCTCTGGAACATGCTCCCCATCCATGTGAAGTAGAGTTCTTCCCTAACACAGTTCAAGTGTAACTTGGACAATCGGATGGGGAATAGGAAATTCATCCCGGTTTGGCACCTATGTCTCTAATGGACACAGGCAACCTGTAAATGGTTAATCTCCCAGACACCTGCTTGTAAATGTTTTATCTTCTAAGCCCCTGCTTTCATTTATCAAGGTTACCAGAACTTGTCAGGATTTGGAATGCATGGTTAGGGTTAAAAAGGCCCTTGTGGTTATTAGCTCGTAAACACCTATGAACCAGGTATGCAAATATTTTGCTAATTAGTTGGCCATATTTTTGGATAGTGGTACCTACTTATTGAGAGCTATTATCCAGAATTTCAGTGTCAGCATAATGAGAGAGAGAGAGGGATAGTAGGAATCAGCCTTGTTTACAGGGTTTGCTCTGGAATTAAACCAGCGGTGGTTATAAATTGGATCTGCATATAGTACATATCTGGTTTTAGAGTAATCCGTGTATGTAGAGGAGTTATTACATAGATCACAGTGAGAAGGTCACATTTGAGTAGGGAAGTGGTAAAACGCAGGGCAGGATAAATGGGAGAAATGTTGGTGAGGGCAATATTAACACCTCTGGAAGGTAGGTGGGCAATTTGGTAAGGTGTATTGACATTTACAATATCCATAAGTCTATATGATTATTTATTGCTGGTAGTAAATGCTTGTCAGTTTATGTGTGGATAGTTGTAGTCACCCATAAGAAGGTTTTTGGTTTGACTGTTAACTTTTCTAACTGGTTAAGCAATTTTTACTCATCTGAAGGGGTGAGGGATAGGGATCTATAACTGGCTACAATGTGACAATTATTTATTTATTTTTCTATGTATTTATTTATTTTTTTGAGTACAACTAGCATCAATTCCAGGTTTGCATCATGAAAATTCTGGTGAGAGAGACTGGGATTATAAATAAATACAGATAACTGCTCCAGAGCTGCTGGTGGAAGTGAATGCATGATAGGCATTGTACCATAGGTTTCTGTAACAGACTCATGGGTATATACTAGGCTAACAACCACAATGGCCTTTATAAGCCTAGCCATGCAATCTAACTCAATTGTGTCCCTATGTAACATAGGCATTTATTAGGATGGGTATGTTAATTAGGAGGTTTCTAGAGGTTATGTGTGGAGGGGGTATGTTAGTTTGGGCACTACTGCCTGCCTCTGGATATCAGAGATGTGGGTCTGGACCTGGGGTGATTTTCCATTGGTCACAGTTATACTTTAATAGGATTATGGATGCACTCTGCTTCACATGAATGGGGAGCCTGTTCTGGAGCATGAGGATCATCTGAGACATATTATCTGTCTCACCAACATGTCTTATTTATGTCACAATCAAAATTTAAATCCTTGTAGGGATCTAGTGGCTCTGATGCTATTTGTTTTGTGGCTGTGCAAAAGGTCGACCAGAGCTGGAGCTTAGGATACCTTTTATGCCAGGCATAGATCGCCTCTCCGTAACCTTTAGGAGACAGAGTACAGAGATAGGGCTTTAAGGAGATCCATACGGAATAATGTGTTTATATTCTAGATTATCCTGGTAAGAAACCTTTTGTGGGCATTCCAACTGTTGCATAAGTCTGGTCAGGTACATGCTGAAGGGGCCATTATACTCAATGATGAATCTAATAGGGGGCTAAAAAAACTGGAAGTGAGACTTCCTTGAAGATATCAGCATTATTTACACACGATCAGAGTGTTTTTTTAGTTTAGTTTGGGAATGTAGTCCTCACAAATATAATACCATAAGGGAATATAGGTGTTAAAAGAAAGTATATGAAATGGTACTAAGGTGCAAATGGGTTAAACAAGCATTTAAATAAATTACAAATCCATACACTACGAAAATGACTTAATCTATATTACTTCATCCTTTCATTCTAAAATAAGAACTACAGAAAGCAGAATGAGTCCTTTTAAGTCAGTCGTGCATTAAAGATTAAAAACAACCAATAATTGAAATAATGTTTTTTAGCATGGCTGCTAACTTGATGGAATACATGACTTTTCTTAGTCAGAGAGTCATATATAGATTGTCAGAGTCTGTGACACACTTGAGAATTGTACATGTTTTTAAAAACACTACATTCCCTCATTCATTTTAATACTAGTTCAAAAGTCAGGAGACAAGCACACAGAATATACCCTACAGCTTTTAAATTGGTAATATACATAACCAGGAACTTAATGACTCTTTTTCATTTTAGTTAAACATTACTAAAATGTGAATCAAGAACTTTCATATGGTATAGTAAATCCATTTGCACAGCACACTAAAATATGAATTAAGAAGTTTCATATGTTACAGTAAATTCATTTGTGCAGCATACTAAAATATGAATGAAGTTGATTCATATGCTACAGTAATTGTAATTTGCACTGAAATGACTTTGCTTTCTGTACAATACCAATACAATGCAGCACAATTATTTTGAAATAAGTTCATTATTTTACTAAACTTGTAGTAATGGGATCTTTAAAAAAAGCAGTATTTTGCATATATCTTAATGTGATGTAACACAAAACATGTCTTTCAAATTAATTCAGAACTCCATTAATGCTTCATCTGGAATCTGTGTTACATATCTTTATAATATTTAACTCTTCCTATTAACCTTTGCTTTGAAAATATATTCTTATCTTTATACTTTTTTATAATTTACAGCACATTGAGTTTAATGAGTTGATTTTTGAAAGGAGTAATTTATCTTGTCAGTTTCAATGTCTTCAGCTGCCTTACACAGATCAGAAAGAAAAAGTGTTCTTGATGCTCAAGTAGGCAGTCAGGTGTCTGAAATAGCACCCTATATAAATAGCAGCTTCCGCTGAAATGGCAGTACTAGACTATCCTGGAAACTCATGACATAATGTATTACTTGTATATTAAAAAAATAAATTCTTTCTAACTTTTGACATGTTTATCAGTAGAATTTCTGGAAATGAAAAAGAGTGAAGAATCATGAAACTACACTAACTGACTTTTTTTTTTTAGATTTTCATTGCCTTATCAGTGTCATTAGTGTCAACAGAACTTATATGATCTTCACACAAGTCTCACTCCCATTGAAGTAATCTTGCATCCTTCTTTCTATTTACCACTCCCACACCCCCCCACAGACCATGTTTATCTTGCCATCTTGCCATCACTTAACCTCCCATGTGAATTGCTTTTATGAATATTACTTTAACTTTTCATAATGAGTGGAAACAAAATGCTACTGTACTCACGGTTACTGCCTGTTTAATAATGGTAATGTTTTAGTCACCATTATGCAGCTATCTTAGTTAAAAAAAACTGCACTATATTGCATACATCACTAGCATGATATGGATATAGTGAGACTTCACACAGGTATATTTATGTCTATATTATAAAATAATGAGGATTATGGTATGTGTATGTAAGTTCTTAACAAAGATGTTTATAAACATTTTATTTACGTGTGTTTTATTTTATTTCAATATTATGTGTTGAATTCCAGTGCACTTCCTTTAATGCTGGCAAAATAATAAGGAATTAATTCAGCAAAATAAAACGTCTGACTGAGATAATTTTCATCAGCCTCACTGCTGCATACTCAAGTCATACCTTTGAAGTGAAGTTACTTATCTATTACAGCTGAGCTCTTCTTTTCAGTGCACTCTCCTGGACATTATTTCTCATCAGCAATTCTGATACTAACATCATTGAGTATGGTGATTTTGCTCTGATATTTGGAAAAAGACAAACTGGTTAAGACCCAGAGTGGTGCACAACCAGAAATTAAGAATTGTTAAGAACCCCGTACTTAAATTGTAAAGGTCAGGTCTAGCAATTGGCAAGATAATTTGCCTGTACTGATGAGCAAATGGTAGCAACAGAACAAAACATTTTGTTCCTGCCTGCAGTCTGTACCAACAATATGCCCCTAACTTCCTGCAATAAACTTTAATGCGGCTAGAATCACAGGATGTGCTATCAAGCATTTTCTGATGTATATGAACCCTGAAACTCAAATGTATGTCATTATTTAGTGACTTCATTCCTCAGTGGTTTGTCCAAAAACCACAAATGATTATGAGGAACAGGTCAAAAATCTGAAGCAATATTCTGAATGGTCTAGAAAGAACTGGTCTGCTGAGAGACATGCAGGTGAGAGTAAATCTAATGGACTGCATTACACTGCCTTTTTGGCAATGTCTGCTAAGTGTTTATGACTTTGAAAGCTGGCAGAACACTTAGAGATGTTTCTCCTGCAACTAGTGGTATATGGAACAGGTAACGCTCCATGCACTATAAATAATTATAATCTTCTTACTAATCATCGCCTTTAATTATTTGTTCTTGACATGGATACCAAGCTTCACTTCTTGAGCTTTGTTCTCGAGTTGAATTACTTGTCATCCATGTCTTGAACATATAATTAACAGGTCATAATCAGCGACCCAATTGTGTTGTTGTTTGTCTTTCAGCTTTTCCCAGTTAGGGGTCGCCACAGCGGAACTCTGGTCCGCTAATGATTGGCAGTTTTTTTTTTTTATGGTGTCGAGTTGCCAGCCCGACGCCCAACCTTCAACGAAGGCACGCCCATTCAACGCATGTCTTTAGAATGCCCACTCGACCGTGGGGAGGACATGCAGACTCCACAAAGAAGGCACTTCCAACCCAAGCTGAGAATCGAACGGGAAAACCTCTTGCTGTGAGGCAACAATGCTACCGCTGCAACACCGCGTGACCCAATCATAATCCTTTCTATTATTTGAGATTTATGAGCCCACTGTCTATGCTCTTACTAATTTCTTAAATTTTGAGTGTCATGCTCATGTAGTTGGTGCTTTGCATATTATTTAAGATGATGAGAAAGGAGATATGTTACTCCATTCTTTACAATTTTTGGAACAAGTGGGACCACTGGCGTAGAACAAAGTCATATTTGAACTTTTTATAGAGCAAAAAGTCAAGCTGTCATTAATTTAATTTGCTGTTAGCTGTTTGAAATAAAAAACAGAGTTGGCAGGGTAATAATTATATGTCTGTTTCCTTATGCTCTGTTTAATTTTTTGTTAAAGGCATGGCAGGCCTTAATAATCTAGTAATCTCAAAATGTGTTGGATAAAAATATACAATATATTTGAGCAGAAATCACTCTAATGCTTCCATAGTAACTGCTTTAGTAAGTCATTGTTTTGGAACACAAAACCTTTGTTTTGTGTACTTTTTATTTTGCCAGCCAAAAAAATTGTTAAGAACTCAGCTAACAACCTAATATAGCCACTATGATTAAACAGGTTGTTTTCCTTAGACTTTACTTCTTGTATTACCAGAAAATTGTGAACTGTCTATAAATTACACGCAGTCTGGCCTATGGAATATTATACTACTGAGTGGGTGCTCGGTACTCTCCCCAATATGTATATAACGTGAGCTGTTAAACTGAAAGGCATTGTGTCACCTATTTCAGCCTATTACATTGTCAGCTACATTTACTGAATGTCTCCTCAAGTCTCATACAATGCAAATGCATTTCTGCATGCTTTAAGCTACTTCCATATCACATTCTAAATAATAAATAGCATTACTTTGTAAATAAAGCATATTTATCCCTTTTTGGGTGTGGGCATTTTTATTTTTCATCATTTTGCCAGCATATTATGTTCATGGCTCCTATGGATATTTAAGATGGAAAATATTATTTATTTGGTTGACTGTCCTCACACTAATATAAGGGGTTATACATCAGAAACTGTATAAACAACTTTAATGACTTCTTTTGACTGACACTCTGATATGTATTTCAGCCATCACAATTCCAGGTATCTCTTAGTAGACCCTTGTGGCTTTCAGATACCTGCTCACTGACTCACTGCTGACCAGCCTGTTATCATAATCTACCATTTGATAACTCTACATGCAAAAGGGAAATGTCTTGATTCACATTTCACAGATTAGCACAGCCAATAAATGTGCTTGCTAATTAAACTAAGGTCGCCAACAGTATATGGTTAGTGCAAAATTATTTTCATTGTTAAAAACTATCCAACTTGATATTTAGCTCAACTGAAATTTAATTAATTAAAATATTTTAATTATGCAGGCTCCTAAAAAAATTCTGATCCTATTAAGGAATAAACAAGTTACTTAGTTGACAAGAGTGTAAGCCATCCAGGCAGTGAGCATATTACTGATTGATTGACTGATTGAATTTGTTTACTGGGATTGTCTGCCCCTTTTCTGTGAGGGCCTGGAGGAGAAAAGCTCCAGCAAAGAGAGTTAACATATGATAAAATGTTACAGTAATTCACAGTTATATTATATACAAAACAGTTTCTTTATAATAAATCATACAGCAGACTTGATTACAAGATTTATCAATTAAGCAAATTTCTTTAGATATGATATACATATACAGTGGAACATTTAGATAAATTACCTGTGGTACATCAGAGAACACAAGTGGTTCTCAGATTTCTGTTTGTATTACAAGGAATGCTAGTGAGGAAGAATGCTATATAATCTATAATACACCAAAGGTTAAAACAATTTGGTTATGATTTTGTGAGAGATTTATTACTGCATAGATCTGAAAGAATTTGTTGAACATGTTATGAATGGTAATATGATAAGGAAAGGAATGCTAGTATGTGTAGGGGAGATAAGTAGAGAAATGGGGAGTGGGGCATTAGTTGGTGAGGAGAAGGGTAGATGGGGTGGTAAAATTATAGGTGTAAATTTATAGGGGGTGGGAGATTAGCCTGGGTTTTAGCATGAGCAAAGCCAAGAGTTTATGAGATATTATTTAAGTTCATATTTGAAATATCAGTATCTCCATTTTGTTTAAATATTAAAGGCATGGGATTCCAGAGTTTTGAAAACATTTGAAGAATATAGAGCATCTCCATTAGAGTTATCAGACTTTATTATTGCTGGTGAGGACTTGCTGGTAAACCGAATAGCTAGTTTTGGTTGATATGGTTGAAAGAGGTGATTAGACTAGGGTGCTTGTATGGTTTATACATGAGGGTATACACTATGGATAAGTAAATGGCTGTTATGTAGTCTAATGTAGGTCACTGGAACTGCTTGGCTGGTGATGTCAAGAGGAGTACATGTCTGGGTTTGGGTGAATATCATCACATTGCATTAGGTTTATTAGGTTGCAAAGGGTGGCTGGAAGCCATTTAGTTTTGATTTTATTCTATGAGATAAGTTTTTGGAATAAAGGATTTGTCTGTGGGAGGCAAGTTGCTCTTTTAGAAAAGTAGCGATGTGACAAGGTTAGAAGCTATGATAAAATGAGGATGGGTGTTGTTATACAGATGTGTGGTTGTGCTGGTGACTGGTAGGATGATTTTGTTCAACTGTGAATGTAGGAGGTTAAGCTGTTGGGCAGTATTGAAGAAGATAAGATAAGTAGAAAAGTTGGAGGTATTCCGACAGAGTTGCACTTCAGTTAGAATGTAGCTGATTTTTTAGGTAGAAGTAGAATTGGAAGTGGGTAGAAGTAGGGAAAAGAGTTTTAGATATTTAGGGAGACTATAATAATGTGAAAAAATAGAAGGTTTGATTAGGTTGGCTTTTTTTGAATGTTTCATTTTCCTTAATTTGATTTCAGTTATTTTTAATATAATATTAGAGTTAGTTGTGGAGGTGGTATTAGACTTGGCTGGAGTAAGCTGCAAATTGATATTGGAGTTACCTCTTGGGAGGAGGGGTCACTGGCATGGCCAGAGTGAAAGACTATGGGAGTACTTCAATGTTTAGGTAGGGGTAGCAATGAGAGATCGATTATAGGTCATGTAGAGGGTCCAGTTATGTACCTATAAATGCAGCGGAGGAGGGGTGTGTATGTGTTTGAATTGGGGTAGGGTAGGTGACCAAGGTCAGCCCAAGTGCAGTGAGGACAGATGGAGTAGTCCCACTGGTAGAAAAGACCCAAGGTACCAGCAAAGTTTATCTGTAAGGTAAGAATTTCAGGTAAGAGTCTAGAGTTTAATCTAGTTAGCTTAGCTGATTGCTGCTGTTAACTTGAGTAGGTCAAAGATCTTTTTGGGAAGAAATGTCTACATTAAGAAGAGTGAAGAGAGTTGATGGCTAACATAATACAAATCAGGGTGACTGTCGCAGCCAAGCGCTCAGACAACTATATTAGTGGATTACTATTGTTTTTTGTTAGCTGAACTCTCTTCCTTACACGCACAGAATTCAAAAGGTGCTTCTGTATGGGTGAAAGGCTATTTAAAAAAAGTACAAGCTGATTTGCTCCCTGCATTCTCTATATAATCATCTCCAGGGTCAATGTAGCTCTGTGATAGGGCAATTTTGCCTAAAAACTAATGTCTTTTGGCTTTTCTCAGTTATGGGTCGCTATAGCGGAACTCTGGTCTGCTAATGATTGGATTTTTACGGTAGACCAATTCATATTTAGAACAACTGATCATTTATGCACATCAGGTCATCACACTGATTCCTAATGTCTGCTAAAAAGAAATGACTTAAAGTAACGATATATAAATGAAGAAAAAGAGTAAAACTTTCACTGCACTACAAGACCAGTTGTAAGTAACACTTTAGTCAACCCTATATAACTATCAAAACTCTATATAATATCAAGTACAACAGTTCTGTTAAACTTTACTAGCAAAATGAATAATCAAGTATGTCAATGTATTAGCTACATGGAGATACTAAGGCAAAGGTTTTTGTTAACTTCTGTTCTTTTTTAAGTTGATTCTTGTTACTATCCCAAAGACCCCCCCACCCCATATAAATGCTTCTGCATCTTCTTATGATGTGGATATGAAGTCAGACATCTAGTATAAGGTAAAATTTGCGTACTAGTTGATTAACCACAACGAAGATGATTTTTATCTGTTACATGAATTGCAGTCGCCACCAAACTCTGCACAATTTCAATATCCCCATAAACCTTTTTTAACCAAGTATTTCATACGGATCTATATTAGAATGCCGAAACCTCACTTACGCGAATCCCAAAAGGCCGACACATACACAGTGAACAGCAAGAACACGGAACGTCCTTAAGCACGAAATTCAAAATATCGAATTGCCATAATTGGCCAACTCCACCGCCCGCTACATACTACCTACCCAAACAAAATAAATATGAATGTATTACTATATATTCGCTTACCTTAACTCGCAACCTAACCCTAAGGTCAGTAACTATTGCACATTTATGTTAGGGAGCTTTACCAGATAAGGGAATCTCCTACTGACGTTTTACCTCACTAAACATGGTGTTGACAACTATGGTGATTCGGTATTTTGAATTTCGTGCTTAAGGACGTTTGGTGTTCATGTGGTTCTGTGGCTGTTTATGTGTCAGTCTTTCAGGATTCACATAAGTGAGGTTTCGTCATTCTAATGTAGACCCTTTAATACATATGTGTGTATTTAGCAAACAGACTGAATATTTGCTATTAGTCCTACAAAGGAACCAAAATGTAGCCTTTTGATAATTTTTCATAATTAAGTTTCAATACTGGAATGAAGCTCTCTTTGGCATTTAAATGGTTTTAAAGACATCAGTTTAAGTGTTTGCTTTATATATTTAGCAGATGTTTCTCAGGTTATAATCCCTCCTCCTAAGCAAAACCCAAACATTTTGCCAAATAGCAGGGAGACGGCATGCCACTACATGCCCTACTAGCTAGCACCTGCAACAGTCAGTACTCTTTCTCATGTTTATCTTCCTGACTCTTACAAATAACAAACATAACTGTAGTTCAGAAGGCAAGAACATAGTTGCTAATTATTAGAATAGTGATATACCAAATGTGATAATACGCCTTGCATTTTTGTATTATATCAGATTACTAATGTGCTATGACCTCATTCAGGTCTACCAGCCCTGAACTTACTTTGTTAAAATGCTGATCATTTGTTAATTATAAGATATTGAAGTGACTAAAACAGTCCAGTCTGGAACAATTTTTGTGTTAGAATCCTTGTGTGAGGACAGTGTGACAATCCATACAATTGTGCAGTTGTTGAGTGCTACAGTTAGAGACTTGGTTTAAGAGTCTGTAAGTGTGGAGATATATAAGATGATGATAAGAAGAAAATAAGAAGAGAGTTATAAGTGGCACACTCTCCTGCATATGAATGTAAGTGGCTTCTTATTTTAATTTTTTTAAAAATAATTTGTGAAGGCCATTTCAAAAAGTATCTTTATATTTGCATATAATTAACATAAAAAGAGGTAAACTGTTATTTTAGCAGCTGGTAAAGGAGGTGGGGTTGGGACTGTGGAATTCTGAAAGGTGTGATGGGGAGGTTAAATGACAACATAGTAATAAAGAGTTTTACTATAAATGGTCACTGGACACGACTCTAGAAAAGGTTTGCTAAGAATACATTTTTGCCACATGATAATTGTCACCCATGTCATATGATTAAAAACATTCCTAAAGCACAATATCTGAGAGCAAATTATATATGTAGAAAGGGGTGTACCTATTTGTCCACCTCTCGAGCTCTGATTCATAGGTTTAAACATAGAGGGTAAGATATGAGACATTTAGCTACCGTTACTCAGGAGATTTTGTAAGTAGTACATGCTGAGGTTTTGAGATACAGGCAAGCATTCATCTAGTAGAGTAAACAGAGATACCAGATTCTTATTAACTTATAGGTATAATACCAATTAGCTACAAGGGCTTGCTAATAAAGATTGGGATGTTTTGTTAAATCATCCTGTGCTGGCAACAATTTTGAGCATTATTTGCCTTTATAGCTTTAGAAAAATTAAAAATCTTTTGCAATATTTTAATTTTATCAAAACTATATACAAACCTAGATCCATCACACCCAAGGAATCTGTGATTATGTTGGACTCTTTTTAATGCGGAAAACACAGGTTTTGTCCTTATGTTCTTAATACTACATTTTTGGTAGTAAAAATTCTCAAGGCACCTTCAGGATTAGAAGTGCAACTTCTTGTGATAGAAAATATAGTGTTTACTTAGCACAGTGCACATGTACTGTTTTCGACATTGGTCAGTCTTCACACCCAATTAAAGGGCAGATTTCTGCTCATGTTAGCAATACTAACTATAGGAAGACACATAGTACCCTTTATAAACATATTTTAAGCATGACACTGCAAGTTATACATCTATTAGTAAGGTAATCCCAGGTTCAGATTAATCACAATCTTATATATTCAAGATTTATTATTAAATAAAGTGAGAAGGAAGGCTGTTTTTTGGGGCGAGTTATCTTCACCCTGTGTTTAAATAAGCAAGCAATAATGCCTGACTGGGTGTGTGTTAATATGTAATTAACACCCACCCAGGGATGTTATGAGGCCCGATGCCACAGTCAGAGGGCCTCTACACCCTTGGAAGGGCGTTAACTACACTTTAACACACACCTTGGAGGGCATTATTGCACTTAGAGAATGGGCTTGCTGTAAAATTGTTGTGTTTTACTTGCTTATTTATTTTTTTAAGCACTATATATATTTTTTTATATATTTTTAATGTAAAATAGTTTTGCCGCCTAATGTTTCAGACTTGTTGTAATATATGTTAATGGTGTTGGAGGAGGCATATTAAATCAAATATATTTATAAAATAATATAGTGCTTAAAAAATAAGCAAGTGAAGCACATCAATTTTACATACAGCCCATTCTCTCTCCCATACACACATACAGTCTCTTCTGCTTTCACATACTCTCCTCTTCTTTCATACATACATTCACTCACACAAGATCTGTCTCACCATCTTTCCCATGCACACATACAGTCTCTTCTGCTTTCACATACTCTCCTCTTCTTTCATACATACATTCACTCACACAAGATCTGTCTCACCATCTTTCCCATACACGCATACAGTCTCTTCTGCTTTCACATACTCTCCTCTTCTTTCATACATACATTCACTCACACAAGATCTGTCTCACCATCTTTCCCATACACGCATACAGTCTCTTCTGCTTTCACATACTCTCCTCTTCTTTCATACATACATTCACTCACACAAGATCTGTCTCACCATCTTTCCCATGCACACATACAGTCTCTTCTGCTTTCACATACTCTCCTCTTCTTTCATACATACATTCACTCACACAAGATCTGTCTCACCATCTTTCTCAGTCTCCCACAGTCTCCAGCTGCTTTCATACACACATTCAGTCTCACTCTCTTGATCTCTCTCACAGGCAGTCTCCTCTGCTTACATACATGCATTCAGTCACACATCACTCTCACTTTCTCTCACTCTTCACTTTCTCCATCCATCTCTCTCTCTCTCACACACACACACACACTCGCGCGCACACATGCACGCACACACACACATGCGCACACACACACATGTGCACGCGCACACATGCGCACACGGGCGTGTGCACACACACATGCACACATGCACACATGCACACACACGCACACACATGTGCACATGCGCGCGCACATACACACATGCACACACACGAACGCACACACATGCACACACACACATGCACACACACACACACACACACACACACACACATACATGCACACGCACACATATGCACACACGCGCACGCACACACATGGACACACATGCACACACACACACGCACACACACACACACACACACACACACACATGCTATTGTTCTCTCTTATTTTCATACATGCATACACTCTTCCACACACACACTGCATTTTCTTTTTTTCCACTCTTTTTATTTTACACGTGACTCGCTAAACAGCAAAAGCACTGCTTAGTGAATGCAAAATAATGGCTCGCTCACACTCACTGACATGCATGCATGCACTCACACACAGACATAAATACACGCACACGCACACAAACACGCGTACCCTTTTGTCTTCTTTTTTTATATTTTACACTTGCTAAACAGCAAAAACGATGCTTAGCGAGCATAAAATAATGGCGGCCATTCGGTTTCCTCAGTCCGAGCTCCACAGCGGCTTGATAAACTGCCATGAAGCGGCAGAATCATTTTTCACTGGGCATTACTTGTACATTAATACCCTGCTGGAGAACGCTCATTCTCCAGTCAGGGTATTGATGTACAGCTTGCCCATTCCCTAATATTCTATAGTTTACTTATTAGTCAGGAATCTACTGAATGAGTGAATATGCCTGTTTTTCGATCTGATGTATTTTATGGTATTATGTCTTTAAATCATAATTCCATTATATGACATGTGACTGTATTTTCATTTAAATATATATGATTTTCATGTCAGACTACTATTATAATTTAGTTAATTCAAATTCCAAATGAATTGCTACTTTATTGTAGCTAACCACACGTACAACAAACACAGAAAATTTTTGTAGCAGGTTGAGCAAAGGCTGCATTCAGAATATACTTCCCACTTTAACTCACTCAACATGGCTTCAACTATAAAGATTACCAAGGTAGAACAGTTTCTCATATTTCTTTGCAATTATTTACAGTTGGTGAGTGCTGTTCAAATACTTCTACCTATTATGAAAGCAATTATATATTAAATATAACATGACTGGCAAAATATGTGTTATATAGTAGTGTCCACACACCCTGTCTGCCTTATCAGCATTATCATCCTTAAGCATATCATTGTCATCACAGTCTGACCTTCAACACAGTGCAGGAAGCATGGACATGTAACATTTCATTTTCCCTCTCCTGTAATTTAAAGAATGCCTTCTACAGAAAAAAATATCAGAATTCTGCAAGCCAATTCACCTAACGGGGTAGTAGAAGAAAAGCTAAAGCACTAGTGAGTGGAGGTGAAAAAGCTAATGCAGCCAACGATTTAATGGCATTATTCAGTCAGTGTATTTCAAAGACAGGATTTCAAAGGAGAATCTCTCATACCCGCTGAAGTCTCTCTGGACAGCAATGTCCGAATGGGGGAGCAAGACGTTGCAGAAAAGCATTCATAACACTAAAGACTTGGTTGTTACGCTCTGGTAAATTCCTTAACAGACTAGGAATGGTAAAGAAAACTAGGATTTTGTAAACAGCAGTTTTGGTCTGGATAACTCAATGGAAATCTCTGGCAAAGTTGTGTGTATAGAAACCATAATCAGTAATTTTGCCCATTATGGTCATTTGCTACAATACTTATTTATGTGTTGCAATATAGGAATGTGTAATATGACTGTTTAGAAAGTTTCATTCAGAATAAGCAAGATGGATGCCAGTTTGCTACTATCTTTTTCTTTATTTCTTAAATGTTCTGTGCTGATTATGTATTTGTTGCCATTCTGTAATGATATTGTCAACTTAATGCTAAAAAATGTTATGGGCACAATAAAGTATATATTAAACATGCAGAGAGTATGTCAGATGTTATATTTTATTGTGACTAGTTTCTTCATTTAAGTATCTTCTAAGACTAGCTTACAGGACCTTGTGTTAATTATTGATTAATTAATAGTCGGTGGTTGGGTTGGCTATTATTTAAGTTTCTACTTCTTAAATTGCTGTCCATTTTAGTGTTTTTATATTAGTTTCTATTAAACAGTAGGAAAACGCTAGATTAAAGAATAGGCAGCATGTGGTACACTGTGTAGCACTGTTATTTCACAAGAGTAGGTTCTCCATTTTGGTTCTCAGTGGGGATGCCTTTTGTCTGCATGTCCTCCTTATTTTCTTCATGTACTAGGCTAATTTACATTGAGTCTGTGGAACAAAGGCCTGTCAATCTACTTCAATTTCAGTATACTTAGTGTAAGAATTTGATTTAACTCCTGGCACACTTCCAGATGGTGGTGGCTGTTCATACTTTTAGGACAGGATTTGGAAGTGACTCTTATGCATGAATGGCTGGATGGAGAGGTAAACAAATATAACATGGGTGCAGTCAGTTCTAAGCCGGGTGACTTTGTGATGGGACGGACTACAATCAATTAGGTAAGGACAGTTTGGGGAGTTTGCTGTTTTCTGGTAAGTATCGATTCATAAATTAGCCTATTTAAAGGTGGAAATAATTGATCTGATATTGTCAATTTTTATTCTCGTCCTCACATATGGGCCTGGAGCCATCAGACCAGACTTGGCCATTAGCAAGCTTGTGGCAACCAAAAAGCTCTTGGATCCCCCCCTTTACCCACAATGCATCTCTCCCCATTACCGCAGATCTCGTTTGCCACTTTGTGAAGATGTGGTCTGATCAGCTAGCTCTTGGTGTCAGGTCATATATTTATAAATATTTTTCCATTGATAATCTCTATTTTCTATTTTTTCATGTAATTTGCCTCTTTACCTCTCCCTTGTAGCTTAGAACCCTTTCTTACAAGTAACCACTTTATTTAGGTTACTTTCTCTTCTCCCTACATTTCCCTTCTTGAACTACTAATCCCCCCCAAAAAAAAATATTTTTTGCTGTCCTTTTTCCTGTGTGTGTGTGTGTGTGTGTGTGTGTGTGTGTGTGTGTGTGTGTGTGTGTGTGTGTCTGGTCTTCCTCTTTCCATTATGGTGGAGAAACAAGAGAAATCGGCCGGTTTCAAAAAATGTTTGAAGTGGAGGCATAAAATCGCTGTTAGTGACTCGCACTCTCTCTCTGTATACTGCCTTGTGCCTCTTCACTTACAAGAGGATTGTGCCATATGACACTCCTTTAATCACAGGGCTTTAGTTGAATGTAAAAATAAGCTCATTCTAAGGGGTATGTTGCCTTCAGCTTTTGGAGAGGCTATTTATGGAGGTAAAGAGAAATCAGGTTCAGCCTCTAAAATGATATCAGCTCATTTAAGCCCAGCTTCTCTTTGTCATCTAAATCTACAGACAAACCTAAGAAGAGACCCTCTTCAGCACCAACAGATGTTTCAGAGCCGAAGCCAAAAATTTTGAAATCATCCAGTTCTGATGAATCTGTGATCCAATCGGACACTTCATCTCCGGCCTCTACTCTGTTGGATCTGACTTCTTTGGTTTTGACATTATGTGGTAAGGATAGATTGGATCCATTGATGTCAGATCTGACATCCAGTCCTTTTAAGCTGATTTTACCATTACCAAGGACTCAGTGCTGTCCATCTTATTTTGTATATCTCCTTTTTATTGAGACCGAGATCCCCTTCTGCCTCATCCTCCCCATTGACTTCAGATGATGTGGAATGGATGGTGCAGAAGATTTTGTGGGTGCAGGGTATCACTTAGTCCTCTTATGACCCTTAAGGTTTCAGGCCAGTCCAAACCGTCCACTCCCCCACTTCTTCCTCCTCCAACTTCAGGTCAAGCATTGAAGTTATCAGATCCAATATGCTCAGTGATGTTTACCTCTTATCTGAAGATGTCCCTTTCCTCGGATCAGACTTTTGCTCAAAGCTCATCAGCTTTTTTTGAGCCAGAGAGTTCCGAGAGTCATAGCAAACCTCACAAACCTTGTGTGCTCTCTACTCCCAGGTCTTTGGAGCAGTCAATGTGCCTCTGAGCTTCCATGAAGCTGAGCTCGGCTCTGGCTTGAACCCCAGGCAAGCTGTCTTCAGGACTGGAGGGGACCCCATTCCAGAAGCATGGTTGGTCACAGCCAGAGTCCTCTTCCATTCAGAAACAGTCAGCTTTTGGTGCCTTGGATAGGGCTATAGCTGCCACTGCAACTAAGAGGTCACCTGCCCACTTGGATCCGCTATCCCAACAAGATACCTTGCCTGCCTCCTCTCATAACCAAGTTCCACAAGGACTGTAGGACCACAGGTGCCAGGACACCCATCTGGGTACCCCTGACTCTTCCAATACTTTCCCAGACTACCCCACTGGAGGTCCCTAGGAAGAAATTATGCAAGAGGAAGCATTTGGACTCCACGAAGGAGTCAGCTACCAAAGGCACTGACCTCGGTGAGGGTAAAGGATCCAAATGGTCACCACTGAGGACATTTCCTTTGTTGAGATTCTGGAGATTCTGAAACAGAGGGGTGGCTGGCAGTCCAGCACTGCTACGCCTGAGGAGTTGCTATACCTGGCTGCCTTTGGTTCTCACCCATCTACCTCCTGGGTGACTTTGCCCCCCAATGAGTTCAAAGATTTGATCTCACAGTGGGCATGGGAGACCCAGACTACATCAAGCCTGTTCCCTGGAGACCAAATAAAATCATCACCACTCCATTGGATAAGGCTTTCTGGGCAAAAAAGGTTGCAGTAGATGCCATGGTATGACAGCAGCAACCAAGAAGGAATTATCCAAGAAGAGTTCAACTATCCATCCTCCTAATAAGAATTCCAGGATGATGGATAGATGTGGGAAGTATGACTTCTCATCAGCAACCTTTGCCTTGTACTTGCTGAATTACCTTTCACCTTTTACCAGATTGCAAAATGGTCTGATTAAGGAGAGTAGATGAGGGAGCTGAAGAGAAAGTATCTTCCCAGTTAGCAACACTTCATTTGGTAGTCAACTCATCCATGAGGCTCATAGCACATGCAGCCAAAGGAATGAGCATATTTGCGGGTTCTGGCATCTTTATGAGGAAGCATGCCTGGATGCACCTTTGTGATTTTGCAGAACATTTTAAGTCTTCATTCATCAATGCCCTATTTGATGGCACATCCCTTTTTGGTCCCAAAGTCAAAGATATGCTATCCAGGTATGAGATAGAAGGTAAGACCATATTTGTCATGGGCATACATTTTCAGCTCATCAGAGACCTTATCCCAAGGGTCAGCGATGCAGCAGAAAAATGTGGTTCAAAAAGTCTCAAGGGTCCTACCAAGACACATCTGGTGAGTTTTCCTCCCATAGGCAGAGGAGGGAACAGCAATGGAAGATGTTGCCCTCAAGGCAGAGGAGGTATGCAAAACCAAGGTTCCTGGGAATCTTTAGTTGGGAAGCCTTTTTGCCACTTCTGAAAGGAGGCCCAATTGTCTACCTCTGGAGGCAATTGGCAGTCAACTATATCTGCAATGGACAGCCTGGTAAAAGAAAACTTCTGATGTGTGGGTGCAGAGGATAATATCCAGGGGTTACCAAATTCCCTTTTCTCAACAATCCTCTCCAATCAAAAAAATCCCAGATGTTCCACACAGTCAAAGGGATCAAACAGTCATTCAGATTCAGAAATTGTTAGAAAGAAGAGTCATCCAAGACATCCCCCAAGATCAGAGAGAATTCAGAACTTACTCAAGGCTTCTTTTTGGTTCCAAAGAAAACAGGAAACTGGAGACCAATCTAGGATCTCAGCAGATTGAACAAGTCAGTTTGCCACTGCAAGTTCCGAATGGTCATGGTACAGTTCATACTTTCTTTTCTGAAACAGGATGATTGGATGTGCTCTATAGATCTTCAGGATGCGTACTACCACATAAAAATGAACAGACTCTCCAGAGCATACCTATGGTTCTGGCTGGGAGCCAGTCATTACCAGTTCAGAGCACTGCCCTTTGGTCTCACTACCTCCCGTAGAGTATTCACCAAATGCATGGCAGTGGTTGCGGCTCACCTGAGATGACAAGGATTCTGGTTGTTTCCTTATTTAGACGACTGGCTCATTTACACCCTGACCAGGCATCCACTTGTTCATGCAAGAGACTCTGTTCTTCAGCTTTCTTCAGAACTAGGCATAACCATAAACTGCCAAAAATCTCATATGCATCCCACTGAAACATTAGAGTTCATAGGAGCACTGTTGGACACCAATCAGATGATTGCTAAACATCCTCCTTCCAAGGTCTTATCAATCAGAAGACAAACTTCAAGGTTACTCAGAAACAAGAAGATGGTAGCATGTCATGTTCTACAGGCTTTAGGAACTATGGCCGCAGCAATTGTATTAGTCCCTCTTTCCAGGTATCACATGTGGATTCTGCAAAGGCTTTTGGCTTCTCATTGGTCAATAATTTGTCAACTAGTGTCTCTTCAGATTCTCATAATGAACATATGCAAAAAGGCTCTCTCATGGTGGATTCTTTCAAAACAGGTGACTCAAGATCGACCATTTGTTCTCCCTCAACCACAGGCTATGGTGACCATGGATGCTTTTCAGATGGGGTGGAGGGGACATTATCTGGGAAAAACTGTTCAAGGTACCTGGTTCACAGACAAAGCCAAGCTCCACATAAATATCCTGGAGATGAGGGTGGTGCTTCTAGCATTGCAGGCATTTCAGACTGTTCTTCCTCTGGGGACAGTAGAGATTCAGTCAGACAATATGTCAGTAGTAATGTACATAAACAAGAAGGGACCAGATCCTACCCTCTATGTTGAGAAGCATTCAGGGTGTGGTAATGGGCAATCTCATTCAACTGCTTTCTTATAGCAAAGCATATTCCAGGAAAGTCTAACAACATAGCAGAGAAGTTGAGCAGGCCATCCTCATACTTTACGAGTGGTCCTTCAACCAGAACATAGCAGAGAACATTTTCCGCACATGGGGGCCAATCTTGCTGCAATCTCCTTGCCTCTACCCTAAACAGCAAATGCATCAGCTACTTTACACTAATTCCCCCACCAGGGCAGTCCACGAGGGACACTTTAGTACACAATTGGCTTCCTGGACTATTGTATGAATTTCCCCCCATTTCGTTGGTTCCCAAATTCCTTCAGAAAGCAGGCAGGTTGAAGAGAACATTAATCCTTATTGGCCCTTATTGGCCTCAACAAATCTGGTTTCCCTTCCTCTGGTCTCATCTATGGAAGAAACCCTGGATTCTGGACCCCTTTCCAGACCTACTGTAACACCCGACAGGAATTCTTCATCCCAACCTTCACATCCTCAGAATGACAGCTTGATTCCTCCAGTTCTGTTGATTGTCAGACAACCTATGCTCTCCTCCATGGTCCATCATATTTTTAATATACTCCCATAAGTCATCCACTCAAAAACTATATAGGAGCAAATGGAAGAGGTTTGTAATCTGGTTACAACAACACAGTATGGATTCCATTCACTTCATTCTGGAATTATTGGCTCACATTTTCAATATTGGAGCTGCAGCATCTACTGTTAAGATACAGTTAGCAGCCATTTCAAATGTTCACACTGGGATAGACAATGTATCTTTCATTTTCCACAAACTTTACAAAGTCTTCTTAAAAGGGACCATGTTGTTAATCCAGGTCTATATTATATTGTCGAAATTGCATTACAGCGAATGCCATTTTCACTACACATATAAGTGCCAAAATAGCAAAAGCTCAAGTAAGAGATTTTTTTTCCTAGGGAAAAGAACTGCTTGGCCTGAGCCATGACAATGTCCTTTACTCTACTGAAGTTTGATCTTAGAGCTGGTATATTTAGTTAGGGGGGGTGTGGGGGAGAAGTCCCCCACTTTGAAATGTTTTTACTAGTGTGTTTTGTGTTGTTGGTTTACCAATTTTTTTCCCTGGGGTTTTGCTGTTTTGGCATTTCGTTGTTTATGTATTGTCAAAATGGCATTTACTGTAATGCCATTTTGACAATATAATATAGATCCACTAACCTTCCCCCCACAAGGATCCTCCTTGGCTTCTAAATATGGTTCTATGCCTGATTGTTCAACCACACTTCGAACCTGCAGCATCTTGTGATATTAAGTTTACATCAACTAGAGTTTTGGAAAGCAAACCAATTGTTTATTGCATTTGTAGGCCCTAGGAAAGGCCTACCAGTTTCCAAAGTTACCTTATCAAAATGGCTTTCTAGTTGTATTTCATTTATTTACACCTCAAAAGGCATGAAGCTTATCAAGTCTATTCGGGATTATTCTATCAAGGCTATGGCTGCATCTGCAGTCTTTCAGATGAATGCCTGCTTGGATGATATTTGTACAGCAGCCACCTTGGCAAACCATCATACCTTTGTCACTCATTGCAAGTTAGATTTGGTCTCCACGGGAAGGGCTTCCTTTGGTGCGATGGTTCTGAGGAATATTCTTCCGTGAGTCCACCTGGGTAAAGGTGGCTGGGAAATTGGTCCCATACGTGAGGATGAGATGAAAAATTTCCAATGTCAAATTAAAAAGTTATGTACTCATTGATGTATCTGAAGACAATGGACCAGAAGAAAACAAGCACAAAATGGTACTTTTTATTTTTGTTTAACTGTGATAAACATTGCTTTTAGCATGATCTGAAAGCTAGTGGCTGCCATTTTGAATGCTTGAAAATATGATGTTATATGGGTCAACAGGGATATTACTGGCAGGAAGTAAAAGGAAACGTTGTTTTGACAATCTTCAAAGGCTAGGAAGGAATTCTGAGGAGTAAGGCTGTTTTCTATCTTTTGACATCTATAAGTATGCAGATGAAGAAAAGTAATTTTACAACAAAACCATGCCCATGGGGAGTGCAAGCGGTTTAATATGGCCACAATTTAGGAAGGAACCTGGGAAAGAAGGGCATTGAACTACCTTGATAACTGATTATCTCAGACAATGAGTAGAAGAACATGAAGTGACTATGGATGTTTCAGCAACTGGGCCATGACCTGGGAGTTTCATTGGCAGTGGACACATTATAGGGCCAGTTAAATCCTTGCCCTTTCTGGGGTTCAAGACTGATTCTTGAGCCCAGATATTTGCTTGTCCAAGATCAAACTGGAGGCCCTAAAGATGAAAACAAACCATTTGGCATACACAGTGAAAGCCAGAGTAGAAGAGGTAACATCTCTCTTAGGACAGCTGAACTTCACATTGAGGTCCATAGCTGCAGGGGAAGCATTCACCAGTTCACTAAGCTGTCTACTTAAAAGAGAAAAGGAGAAGTGTTGCAGAGTTCTAATCACAAGTGCAAGTGGGACAGATATGGCACCATAGTCTGATTTGTTTCAGAATGTCAATTAGATTCTTTTCAGGCTGGACAAACTAGTTGAGTGGCCCAGACCTGTATCTGTCAATTGATGCTTCATGAGAAATAACATGGGAGGTTATATCTAGGGGTTGTAAAAACAGAACATTGGCTTGAAGCCTGAGACTAGTCAGGAGATAGCTAACAACATTGCATTATTGGAGCTGATGCCTATATGGGTGGCATTAATAGTATAGGCACAACTGTTACCCTGCAAATGAGTAATATTTTACACTGACAAACAGGCAGCAGTCTATGCATCAAGGATCATACCATGCAAATAAGTGGGTGGCATACCTTCACAACTACTATGATTTAGACATAATGTAATGATTTTACCTTCAGATTTAATCTTGCACCTCCTCCATTAATCAATTTTCTTCTTACATTTATACACAGTTACAGGTAAACACTTTATTAAATAACTAAATTAAGCATACATAAAGAGTCCCTATCATTATCTGTATGGTCTTTGGTAACTGAAGATCTTCTCTTCTGAAAAATAAAACGCTCCTCATTCTGACCTTTTTCTTTGAATAGGAGAGTGGTTTTTGACTTTAATACTCAGAATTTGAGAGGCATGTGTGATGGTTTAGGCATTAATGAGACAGGTGCTGCAGAGTTTGGATAATAAGTTATGTTTTTCTCTAGATACCACCCACTAATTATCAGTGACACTGGAGAAAGTTTATCATAGCTGAAGTGCTATAGATTCAGGACAATAGCCTCAGAAACAGAGCAGCTACAATGTCTACGTGGTATGGCTAAATTAACCATGTCTGTGTATCATGGGGCATTCGGAATCAGTGAGCTGTTGGACAGCAAATGGTGTGGGAAAAGTCAGCTGTAGAGGTGAGTGGATATGGTGGTCAATTAAGACACAGTTATCCTGTGATTCAGTTGATCTAAGGCTGAAGGTGGTATTATGTCACTTACCTGGGAAGCAACAAAGATATTTTCCATTTTTCTTAATAAGTTAGGTGCCCTTATGACAGGAATTACATTTTAGAGGCTTACGAATAAGGCATAGAAACAAATGACAGCTGATCCAATATAGTTTGCTATGTATTTCCTTAAGAATTTGGAGTTCTTCAGATTTTGCAAGTTGGGGGCCCACCATGGACAGGTGGCCTGCAGAAGCTTAGCTAGACAAGGTTAAGAAGTCATATATAATACTATATATACAAATTACTTGGCATGGATAGCACAGGCAGTAAAATAAGTATGAAAGGGAAGAAAGCAATAGACAACAGAATGAGAGGAGAAGAAAATAAACTTGTGGCTACCATTTACCAACATTGTTTCCTTTTGGCAGGTCAAAAAGCGATCTGTCTTACTGATAAGCTTTTATCTTACTGGGCAAATAGGAAGGCCCAATCCAATCCAAAAGTGAAGCAGCTTGGTATGGCTGTAAACTGGCATGCACCTTTGTTGAAAGGAACAGCACAGCATCATATACCACCAGCTGAGACCCAACCTGAATAAAATATCAAAGGATTTGGAACAACAAATAATATTGCTACTGCATATTGGGGGCAGTGACACTTGTTTATTCTCAAGGGAATGTTTGTACAGAACTATGTACAAAAATATCCCATTCATACAAAAACGGTGTTTTTGAACTAAAGTCATTTGTTATATGGCTCTGTTAAGAATGATACAGAGATATGGGACAACATGGAGAGCCAGACGCAAGGCCAGGAGACTTGTAAGTGTTAGCATGGTACAGCCATAAAACCTGGAGATAAGGATGTGCCCTGTTTTGCCTAGATAGGATACATTTTTAAACATGAGAATGGATATTTTCAACATACATTTCAGGCTTAATTTTACAGGAATTGGGGACAGCTTGGCAGCAAAATAAAAGACTAAAAGAAGAAATCGAGTAGTGATATGGCTGGTTTTAAACTGGGGATAACAGGCCACAATTCACAGAAAGGTTAGAATGCAGCCAACCCCCCACCACAGCACCCTTGGGGCTACTGCTAAGAAGAATATTTACTAGATGTTGAATAATATTGGACAGGACAGAGGTTCTAGGCCTTGGGTGTTGCCAAAATAGGAATGGTGGAAAGTGAAAGGATGTTTTGTCATGTGATGGTACACTGTAAGAGGGCACTCCTCCTTTACCAGTGGGATAGGGGGTGAGATAGGATATCCCAGAGAGAGCCATGGTTCTGCAGGACACAGCTGAGCTTTTATGACTTGAAGCCGTTAGCTGAATCAGCAAATCTTCCTAATTGATAATGGAGGGAAATCGGCAGAGTGCTGAATTCTTAGATACGATCAGGCAGCAGTTGAACCAAGGCACAATTGTAAAATGGCAGTCTGTGTGCATAAAATTTCTGAGTGGAGGTAAACCAAAATTGGTCTGAGGATAAACAAAATGAATAACTAGTAGAACATTACAAATATGGAAGTCTGTTGAATGAATAAAGAAACTAAATGAAATGATCTGGACATGCTAAATATTTTCCATAAATAATATACTTCTTAATATCCACAGGTCAAAAAAACACAAGATGATGTGGTCATTTCACACCAAGGGAAACACAAAGACAGAGGGAGTTTGTGACACAGACTACATATTCTACCCTTTCCTTCTTTCAAGGTCAGGGCTTTAGTTTGAGTGACAGATTAGCTAAGAAAGGGGTAAGGCTTTCTCAAGTGAATCACAGGAGGTGAGCATGTGTACAGTGGGGGTTAGACAGCAGAAGGCAGTAAAGAGGCTGGGTTGATTGAGGGTAATAGGACGCAAGTAAAAGGCAACTTAATGTAAACATACATCCATCTCACTCAACCTCTTTTAGCAACAGATTTTATATAGTGAACAAAGTTGCACCCACCCACTCTTGAGGACAGGGGCATGGGGCTCTGTTACAATAGTGGAGAATATAGGGTATAAGGGCAATTGGTCCCCATTCCAAGACCTTGGACTATTGCCAAGAATAATATTTACAGGACTCTGTGGCAGCCTTATCAAAGGATGTAAAGAGCAGACGTTGTAGGCCTGGATAATGCCAGAACTGACAAGAGGAAAATACTATGGGTGTTGTGGGATTAGGTGACACACGGGGAGGAAGATGCCCCTCTTTTACCAGTGGGATAGATGATGAGACATCTCATTGGTAGTCATGGTTCAGGAGAGTGTTAGTCTATGAAAGTGTCAGCAGACATTAGTCACAGTAGCCTTAAATGGTGGATGCTCCAAATTAACAGCGAAGGGACAATTGTCAAAAAGATAAATTCTAAGAAATTATCTGGATAGTCTGGATACCAGTCTGTGTTGTCAGATGTATGGAAGAAAGTGTATCAAATGAAATGGGAGGCTATGTAAAGAAAATTACTGAGAGGAAGTGAAGTGAAAATGGCCTGAATGTCAATAAAATAAATAACTAGTAGAACAAAAAATTTGAATTCAAAATAAAGGACTCTGCTTAATAAAAACTCGTAAAAAACGCAATATGGTTTGGTTATTTCATGGGAAGGGAAATGAAAGGACAAAGGCAGGAACAGTAAGTCTTCATATAACAAAGGTTAACATATTGCTTGTTAGCATAGAAAGGGAAAACTATGCTTAGCATAGTTTGGCAAGATTTTAAATATATATGTAATCAAGTGAACGAGAAAGTGGATGTTATCTTTTGGACATAATGCAAAGGCCTACTTAAAAGTAAGTCTGACTGATTAAAGAACGCTGTGGAAGCTTTTGTTCGTACTAGAAAATTCCCAACTGTGCACACTGTGTAAATACCATCATCTTAGTTATTTATACTTCTGCAAACAGAATGCTTGTATGTAAACAAATGGACTACAGACTACACATTTTATTCTCTACTGATACTCCATCTGAGTTACATTCTGTACTGCATGAAAAACAAAGCAGGAGTTGATGAAATTATATTCCTTTATGACTTACTGATGACAAAACTCTGTAATGATCTGAAGGCCATAGCTGGCAGTCTTGGGAGCACGTTGCTTTGCTTTATTTTGTCAGTACCATGTCATTAAACTGCAGGTGTTGTTCTGTAGCTTAATCAACCACCAGTTTTTCTCCCAGCAGTAACCGCTAGTCTGAAACAGTACAAATACTTTCTGTGGCAGATGAGCAGACCTTTGACTTTTTCTCTATTTAATTCATATTTTTGAAATAATGAATTCAATTCCTACCAGCTTAGAATGTGCAGCTCTAATTTACTGCCTTTTCACCCTTCAAAAAGGGCCTTCACAAACACATAACCCCTCTGTCCCTGACATATTAACATTTCCATGGATCAGTGACTGTTAGATATAAACCAGCCTAGCTCAGTTAGAAAACAGGTTTGAGAAATACATTTTAGGCTACAGATAAAATCTATGCTCTAATAATGCATTGCAGCACATATTCTAAAGATGCAGGTGATGCTACTTACAGACACTTCTTTTAATTTCTTTAATTTTATATCTGAAAAAGAAAATATTTGAGTCCCTTATTTATTATAAATGTGTGCGAGTATAAGCTCTCACAGCATAAAAGCAACTTACCTCTTGTAAAAGGGATTGAAAAAATAACGTTAGCACTAACCTTTATAGAATTCATCTTAATAATTAAGATACTGGCCCACTGGGAGGATTGTGCCACCCCTTTACAAGTGGTATAGATGATGGGATAGAAATGTTGGGGAGATCGCATACAATGTTTAACTCCTGATATAGTCTTAAAAATGCCAGGTTCTGTAAATTAACATATTTCGACTGTAGCAATTGTTTATACCAGCATTCCAGTTCGATGAATCAAATTAGCTTTGGCCAATATTTCTTCTCTAGTCAAACTTTTTATATTCCAACAGTTTAAGGGCATTCCATTACATCAACCACATATCTGGCATGTTCACAAACTATGGAGGTAAAAAGTTGACAACAGGAGAAATGTTGCACACATTTAATTTTGGTCCAGAGCACTGGAATCTTAACATGCAGTCTATTAACTTTTAGGAACATGGATTTACACTTTATAATAGTAGATTTTTCTTTTGAGTTTGTAACCTGAATATAGTATTCAGTAGGACGGCTACTTTTCTTTTTCAGACTTTCTCATTTTTTCCTAAAACATGGATTATCTAAATACTGAAGGTTTATTAACTAAACTTAAACTAGCATATTAAAATTAAACTAACAGGACTAGCCCTTCTTCCCTAATGGGTTCATTCCAACTGCATTGCCCACCCCAGAAAACTCCTCTTCAGACATTGAATACAAGTTATTGATTTGATACAGTTTGTTAAACTAGTTATTTTCAATAAAGAAAAATAAATATCATCTTTCAAACTGAGTACTTTCATTTAACTTTTTTATTGTAACCTTGGGAGTGTGACTGTTTTATGAAGCAAAATGCTAATGTTTTATATTTAAATAATTGCATGCCAGTTAAACAAAACATGATTATTCACGGTAAACCCTCTGTTACCTTAACTGTTGTGACACATATAGTGTGGTCCATCATAAAGGATTTTATATACTACTAGTAGTATTTATAATAAAATGCATAGTATCAGGCAGTTAGCACAGAAGACTAAGGCTATGCACTGTTAATGAGTTGAGTCCAGGGTTTAATTCCCTCACCTTCCATTTGCCTATGATGTGACTCTGAACAAATCACTTAACCAGATGGCACCCCTGGATAACTCCTGAAAAAGAACATGTCCCCCCAGTGTCCAAATAAAAATAATTAAATAAATTAAAGGAAATAAAAGTGACCACTTAAAAGTTTTAAGCTAAAGTATCAAGATATTTTTTGGGGATATAATTTTGTCTCACACCTCTAGCATGCCCTGCTCTTTGAAAGCCCTAAAAAAATAGTTGTGCAAGGAAACACTGTCAGCACAGCTGTCTGGAATTTTGTAAATAGTTATATGTATTAGAACTGTATGTTGTGTGTATATTAAACTGCTGATACAAAAGTGCGTGTTGAACAAGGTTTGTGCAGTACTGAGCTTCAGAGATGTGTCCACAGTGTACACATAGAAGATTAACTTGCAAAACTTAAGAATAGTTGAGGTTAAGCTGCTTTATAGCTGGGCCATAAACAAGAGTTGTTATCTCTCAGTTTCAATGCAGAAGCAGACACAATTGTCTAGAGGTAGAAGTTTATGCATTGTCTTGAAAAAGAGGTAATTACTAGGTTTAAAATGTAAAAGTGTGTCATTGTTTTGCAGCTTCCAAGATCTGCAAACATCTGAGAGATATGTATTTTTCACAAGGAGATGTCAAATGCTACAGTGGGGGGGTTCAGCCTGGGAACTGATGTAAGGTGACAAAAGGTAATGTCATCCAAGCTAACCCAGAAGTAATATTTGATATTAATTTAAGAACTATCTCAGAGAGAGATTGGGGATTTTGTATTTTGTCTATGACCTAACAAGAACATCCACTCATCATCACATCTGCACTTACCTTGCTGTAAGTAACTTTTTTTATAGGTTCATAGGTAGGTACTAGGCTATCTGCCCAAGGGCATTTATAAGCCTAGCCAGAGTGTGTCGGCTTTCACCGCCCCATTGATTAATTAACTGATCTTCTGACAAGCAGAGCCAATGAAGTGATCTTGGGGGTGTATTTTCTGTTACCTATCTACTCATAAAGGTTTCTCTTGAAGAGTGTTAGTGAGGGGCTCTGCCTAAAGTAGTTTGGAATTTTGTTCCAAAGCATGGGGAGTCAATAATGGAAAAGTGTAGTGTCCCGGAAATCACAGATGCACAGGTGAAAACAGCCCTTTCAAAAGCCAAAAGCACAGCATCAATGGAGCCAGATGGTGTCCAAGGCTGCGTCTTGCATGAACTACAGAACGAACTAACCCCCCACCTAAACACACTGTTCAACCTCAGCCTCTCCACAGGCTACATGCCCACAGAATGGCGCACAGCAATGGTTATTCTGCTCCACAAAGGAGGGGCCACAACTGACCCTGGTAACTATTGCCCCATAAGCCTGACTAGCCTTGTCTGCAAGGCTATGGAGCGCATCATCATGGAACTCATTAACAAAGTCATTGGGAACCACCAAACACTTGACCCAACCCAGTTTGGCTTTGTTAAGGGCAGATCATGTCTACTAAACCTAGTTGACTTCTTTGAGACAGTCACCAAGCCCATAGATGAGGGGAAGGTAGTTCACACAGCCTACCTTGACCTCCCCAAGGCTTTTGACACCATTCCCCACTTGGGTATTACAGAAAAACTCACCAGCCTGAACATAAACCCCTACATCACGAGATGGGTTGCCAACTGGCTTACAGACAGAACTCACACGGTAATAATAGCGGGCTCCAGGTCCGATTCTAAACCAGTTACAAGAGGTGTCCCACAAGGCTCGGTCCTGGGACCCCTACTGTTCGGCATATAGTTCTAAGAATTATAGGCAAACACAGGAGGACTATGGCTAACCAAGTTCTCTGATGACTGCAAACTGGGAGCCATAATTGACTCTCTGGCTGACACTGACATTCTTCAAAAGGGCCTTACTGAGATGGACACCTGGTGCCAAAGTCATGGTCTCAAGCTAAATGCCAAAAAAATGCATAGTCACCCTGTTTGGGAAAAACAAAACACCCATGAATTACCACATAGGTGGCATCCCCCTTAATAAAGAAGAGGTAATAAGAGATCTGGGGACCCAGGTAGATAGTAATCTCTCCTTTGACAATCATATTACCAAAGTAGTTAGGAAAGCCTTCTATGTAGCCCATCTAATTACTAAAGGGTTCGCATCTAGAAATAAAGAGGTTATAGTGCCCCTCTACTCATAACTCATCAGACCCATCATAGAATACAATGTCCCATTGGGATGTACCTCACAAGATACTTCCAACAGCTGGAAAGACCATAAAAGTACCTCACCAAGAGGATTACTAGCCTCAAACATATGTCCTATGCAGCCCGACTGGAAAAACTCCAGATTTACTCAGTCGCATATTGCTTACTCAGAGGTGATCTCTGCCTGACTTACAAAGCCATGTCCAACTCTGAATTGATGGACATGCTCCACCTAAAGAAATCCTAGTCACTGTGAGCCACTCGCTCCAGTGAGCTAAACCTCACCACAACAATAAATAGAACATGCTGGAGAGATAGATTCCTGTCACAGAGACTCCCAATGCTTTGGACAAAATTCCTAACTACATTAGGCAGAGCCTCTCACTAACAGCCTTCAAGAGAAACCTTGATGAGTGGATGGGTAACAGAAAATACACCCCTGGGATCACTTCATTGGCTCTGCTTGACAGAAGCTCAGTTAATTAATCAATGGGGCAGCGAAAGCTGACACACTCTGGCTAGGCTTATAAAGGCCCTTGGGTAGATAGCCTAGTACCTACCTATGAACCTTTGTCTTTCCTTCTTGAGGTTTGCTTTTTTTTTTAACTAGTTTCCTCCTCCTATTGTATAGCCTGTTTATGGCAGATGTCCACCAGACTGGTTTCCTTCTCTTAGAGGAGTGCGTTTTGGTTCTGCTAGGGATGGCATGATCCATGCATCCTTGTAGGTGTTCATAGACTGCATTTGTAAAGGTTTCTGCATCTTGGGCAGCATTATCCTTTAGCGTGGGGCTGTGAAACTTACCACTTCTGTCTTAAGTAAGGTGAAATTTGCTTTAAAAAAGTTTTTTACTGTGGTTTCCTTAGTTGGGGGTGGTGGTGGGGTGTGGACATCCAGAGTGATTAGTTTATGGTCTGATCTAACCAGTGACGGGTTGACCTCCAGTGTGGAACACCTGTCTCCCATGTTGGTGATGACCAGGTCCAATATGTTTTCACCTCTGGTAGGGGAGTTTACCAGCTGATCCAGGGCATTTGAGATGATGAATTCCAGTAAGCGTTGGGCCTGGGAGTTTGTACTCGAATAGTTTTAATGGTAGGGTAATTGAAATCGCCCAATATTAGGGAGTTTGGCAGGACCTTCATGTTTTCCATTGTCTCCAGAAACGTAGAGTGGTGGTAATGGGTCATGCAGGGTGATCTGTAGCAGGCCACAATTTGCATTGCAGATTTGCCCAATGTTAGTTGCACATGGAGGATCTCAGAGGTATCATGCTGCACCACTAACCTGGAAGTGTAGGTATCCTTGATGAATATGGATGCACCCCCTCCTTTTGTGTTTTGGTCCATGTTCTGTGGCCGAAATGTATGATATGAGTTGTAGCCCAGTAGTGCTGGGGTGCTCCCTGGAGCCATGAACCAGGTTTCAGTTACTGCATAGATGTTAACATTCTACATACTGAGTACTGAGGAGTACTTCGACCGCCTGCATTTTGAGATTTAAACTTCTGACATTGAGTAGCATAACCCTCAGTTTTTTGTTGATTGTGCTGTTTACGGAGGTGGGTTTGACTTTTGAGCCTTGCCTAAAAAAGGCACTATGGGGGCAGCAAGAGCCTTGGCCAGTATTCGAAAGCCTAGGCGTGACAGGTGCAAGCCATGTCTTGTGAAGCAATGCAGCTTGTCGCGCATGTCCCAGGCTGACAGACACTGGATCCCCTCTGAATGACACCAGAAGCTTAGCCAATTGTTGAAATTGATAATTTTTTTCTTTATACTGAGGTATCATTCTTGGTGAGGGCAGGATGCTACTCAGGGTCAGGGTCATACCAGCCTTGGCTACATGATCAGAGAGCTCTTCCATGTCTCTTTTCATATAGTCCAGAGAGGTTTGTCTCAGGTTATTCACACCAACATGAACAATGACAGAGTCATATTTGTACTTGTTCTGGAGTGACCTGAGTGCTTGTGGTATCTGGCAGATTCTGGCTCCTGACAGGCAGCTAACAGTAACCTTCTGCTTGTCCATCCTAGTGAGTGGAACATCAGTGTGCCCGACTATAGAGTCAACTGTTACCTGGGTGTTAGGTATGTTATTTCACCTTAAGGGCTGTGATTGTGCGGCACACTGATTTTGTGTTTTATGTGTTGTCTGGTTTGTGACGGGAGGTGCAGGTTGTTTGGGTGTCTGCTTTGGAGGTCTCTGATGCTTTTGCAGGTTTTTATTTAGAGCCTCCGAGTATGATTTTGTGTATTTATATGTATTTTTTGCCAGAGCTGGTTTAGTAGATCTATGTGTGGTTGGAGGTGTGGTGCAAGTGCCTTCTCCTCTTGACTGTCTGCTCCAGTCTTGGGTGGAGACAGCTTAGCCTCCAGTTTGACTGTATAACTGCATCTCTTGCATATATTAATTTTTTTGTGGTAGGAGTAGAGGGTTGTCTGTGTACATGAGGCAATTGTAACATTGCCTCAGGATACCCAGCTTCACCAGCTGGATTGGAGAGTACACCTGAAATTGCCCTTTGGTCATGCCTGAATAGTAGGGTGAGCTGCTTAGTCACTTGGTTGGTGAGGGGTGAATAAAGAGCCTTGCCCTGCTGGGCAATCAAGTGTCAAGGTATATTAGCGCTTGCTATTAGGTCTGAGCAAGTGCTGGGCTGTAGGATGCTTTTTGAATGCTTAGGTTGAGAATAAGACTAGTTTCAAGGGAAAAACTGAAGAGGAGACTTAGTGGAGCCGGGAATAATTTAACCATAGCTAACTAGTGCTGCCCGGTGCGCAAAACCATGCAAAAGTGTTTTTTTATAGCAGGGAAATGAAAGAGAGAGAAATTAGCCCAATATGGCCAATAAACTACTAACTTCTGGGCTGGAACCACTCCTCCAGGGACAGATAGGTTGCTCAGAGCTCACCTCTCTCACAGGTGAACAGAGAAACTTCCTTCTATCCAAGTAAGGTATGGGCAACTCAGAAACTTGTAACACAGCCCTGAATTCAGCACTAGCCTGAAAACTGTACTATACTAGCTTAGAAAGTTGGGAAAAAAGGTATTCTTTCGTTTTTTTTTTGTTTTTGTTTTTTTGAAAAGATAAGGCAAAAACAGTAAAAAATAAACTTAGAACAGCTTTAAATGACTACAAATGATTAGAAAGGCTGTCATACTTTAGTGTGTAGCCTACAACAGTTAAAACATTTTAAAAGTACAGGCAGTCAAATAAATACAATATGTGAAAAAAGCAAGCTTTTAAATAACAATATATGCTGGAAAATCGGGATTTAGGCGGAAAAAAAGTTAAGGACAGCAAGAAAGTACAGAAAACTGATACTTAATCACTCCAAAGTCTCTCTTCTAAGCTAGAAGGCATGTATCAGTTTAAGGCTTTCTAGTGCTTTCCAGTTGGTTAGTTACAGGAAAGATGGGAAACAAGCGCAGATGTGGTCTTTTAAACCAGAAAGTTGAAAGAGATGGACAAACTGTCAAAATGGTCAATAAACTACAATTTCTGAGCCAAGAATCACTCTTGTTGTGGTAGACAGGCTACCTAATGCTTACCACTCCCACTGATAAGCTAGAAGGCTTTCCTCCAACACAGAAAGGCTTGCTGGGCTCAGAAGCTTACCAACAGTCCTGGATACAGCAACTCTGTATCTGGACTAGGCTAGTTACAGGAAAGGTGAGAAACAAGCCCAAGTGCGGCTTGTAAACCAGAAAGTTGAAAGAGATGGAAAAAACAGCCCAAACGACCAATAGCTACAATTTCTGGGCCAGGAACCACTCTTCGTGTGGTAGATAGGCTACCTAATGCTTACCAATCCCACTGATAAACTAGAAGGTTTCCCTCCAACACAGAAAGGCTTGGGGGGCTCAGAAGCTTACAAAGAGTCCGGGATACAGCAAATCTGTATGTGGACTAGACTAGTCTTTTAAGCCAGCAAGTAGGGCATAGTAGCTGTTTTAGATATAGTTAGGAATATAGTAAAGATTAGTTTAGATGTTTGCTGTATTTATTTCAGACTGTCCTACAATCTTGTTTTAAATATTGCCTGTGATTTTGAACTCTGAAATGACTTTGTTTGTTTACTGAGTATTGTCTTATTTGATTATTTATTATAAAATATATTTAAACCTATCTTTGTGGCTGATATTTGTGAGATATACTTAAACTCTTAGAGTACTTGCATGCCTGTTTGGTGACACTGTGCATGTAACTCCTAAATAGCCTTGCTCTTGGTCAGACTACCATTTGGATTAATAGTAATGTTACACAGTAGGATTGGACACCCTTTGTTTAGGGCCTTAAAAGTAGCTGGGAAGAGTGGTTGGTGGTAGGGGAAACTACCTTATAGTCTGGGCAGAAGGGGGTATAGCCAGTAAACTTGTGCCAGCCTTTCCCAGGAGTGTGTGTGCGTGAGTTTGTATATAAATCAAACCTCAAAGAGTGTGTGTGTGTGTGTGTGTCAGCTACTTGGGTAGGGACACTGAGCACTGGTTGGACAGAAAGGGTGCTGGAGGTTTTGGCTTGACCACTCAGCTGAGATCACAACCCTATAATTGTGCCAGTGTGGAGTCTTACAGGGGATCTGGAGAAAGAGGAGAAACCAGCCCCATACTGACTGTAGTTTATGTGTGCTCTTAAGGGAAATTGTACTTTACAGTGTGTGTACTTGTCATCCTCCCAGTGTGTACATCCCCTAGCTGTTGCCAGTGGTGAGGACTGAGGCTCCTTGATTACTGGGCTAGTGCAGGTGCATCGCACTGTTTCACACAAAAGGATAAAAATATGTGAGATTCTAAAGCCCTCTTTGTGGCCTTCTGTGACTGAAAGTTTCTGAGATTAGCTTGTAGTACATGCCATTTTTGTTAGACTCTGTAATTCAAACAAAAATAGATCAAGAGGCACCATGGGAGAAATGTTGTTCAGATGTTCTCCATTAAGTAATCACAGCAGGACGCATGATCCCAGTAAGTAATCTCAGCAGTTGACACATGCCCAGTAAGTAATCACAGCAGGAGGCACATGCTCAGTAAGTAATCACAGCAGAAGGAGTAAGCCCAGGAAGTCATTACAAAAGCCCAGTAAGTAATCACCGAACAAGTCCTATGCCCAGTAAATAATCATGAAAAGAAGCACAGGCAAACTAAATAATAACACACAGAGGCATAGACTCAGTAACTAATAATGGAAGGAAGCACAGTCTCAAAGTTGCCAAAGCTCTGGCTCTCTGGTAAATCTGGACAAGTTAAAATGTAGGTAGATGACAAGAACATGGGAGAAGAACATTCTTCTGGCAATGACATGAAAGCAGAACTGGAATGCAGCTGCATCCCTTGTTTATGAACATGATTTATCAGTTTGATTTGTAAGAAGGGACGTTTGTCGAGCACATCCTTTAAACTGGGTGAATGTCAGACCTGGCTGGTGTAGAACTCCCTTACTCCCACACTTATGATAACAAAAGGAAAGGCAAGAAGAGCTGAGCAGCATTTAGGGGTTACATTTAAATGGTACAGCAGCCTGTTTAGAGGCTGCATTTAGATGGTAAAGGAGCAGCCTGTTAATGGGTTGCATTTAGCTGGTACAGCAGCAGCCTGTTTAAGGGTTGCATTTAGATGTTACAGCAGCAGCCTATTTAGGGGTTACATTTAAATGGTACAGGAGCAGCCTGTTTAGGGGTTGCATTTAGATGGTACAGCAGCAGCCTGTTTAGGGGTTGCATTTAGATGGTACAGGATCAGTATATATGGATCACATTTAGATGGTACAGCACCAGCCTGTTTTTTTTACGAGATGACATGTTTTGAAAGAGTTTAAAACAATAAATAAAGAGGAGGATTTACTTCAAATAAGGTATAAGATAGCTGGTTCATTGGCAGACAATGATAAATATCACAATTTGGCCTACATATTAAACAATATGTAGCCTGGGAAATTGGTGAAGTGGGTTGAGTGGTCAATACTAGCTCACCCATACTGCTGAAAAGGCCACTACAGGTTTCAATAGAAAAGCTCCAGCAATGAGATTCCCCCATATGAGCACTTTTTAGTGAAGGAAGAACTCATGAATATTCACTATGGTAAGGACTGCATTGTGCTGTGGCCATGTATTATGGAGTTTGTGGAAGTTGCACCAGCATAAAGCACAATTTAGCAGTCATTACATCATGCCTACTATTAAGAGGAGTGAGCTAGGAACATTGTTAAAACATCTAAGCTAACAGTCTCTTCTGCAGTGCCTTAGCTTAGCATAAGGCACTATTGTGGAAAGAAAAAGTTACAGGGCATTTCTAACATTACAGTTTATGGATATGCATCTAGGGTTGCCACCTTTTCAAATATCCAAAGTGGGACATTTTCGGGACACACATCTGATTTTACAGGCCGACACATACCCACGATCAGTACAAAGGATAGAACTTTACTTTTTTGCCTAAATAAAAGCTTATTCTTGTAGCAGTTTAGTTGCTTATTCTGTTTCTTGTAACATTTAGGTATTTTTGATACAGAAATAACTATTTTATGCAACTATTACATAAAATATGGGACATAATTATGTCCTACAATCTCAGGACATTTGCCATTTTTAATATTTTTGCTCAGGACACAACTGCCCAAAGAGGGACTGTCCCTCGCAAAGTGGAACAGGTGGTAACGCTATATGCATCACCTACCTAGCATATATGTATGTTATGTAAAATAAGTTAATCTAAGCAGCCTGTCTAAAGTGTAGTGCCACTTTCAGAACTTGCATATTTAAAAACTGTAACTATCAACAATAATACCTATTCCATTGTAAACCTTTGGATTCCAAAATAGTGTAAAGACTGAAATTTTATTCTGTACATATTTATAATACCTGAAATGCATATTCATTTGCTTAGAATTAATTAAAATTGTTTTAGAGTACAACTAAAGAAAGTCATGTTCATTTATATTTCATCACTCATCAGATTACATGAACATTTTGCAAAATAATACATCTTCATAGATTTGTAAACACATTTCAATATTTCATTGTCGGTATAGTTGTAATTATTTTGTCTATGTAGTAAGACATAACCTCGGAATACCTTATGCCATTATAACAACATTAATAGGAATGGAATGGAATGTATAGTTCATGAAACTCCAATTCTACAAGTTCTCATATTATTCAGCAGGAAATAGAATACATTTATTATTGCTCCTTTAATAAGTTGAAATAAAATAAAAACAAATAAATTATAATACTATGGCACAGTAGCATCTAATGAGCATTAATTTGTACCATGTTTTTCTGTTTCTCTGTTCAGACAAAACGTGACATATTGGTAGGGTGATGGTTTACACCCCTTGGGCCAGTTTACATGGCTTAATATTATGATTTATCATAACAGCGTACATAGATAAAAGATGAAGTAAAAAATGTATCCAGTATAATCACTACATACTTTTTATCTACAATCTTGGCACATCTTGAAAAGATTATCTGTATGCTTGGTGTGTCATCAACAGCTTACCTACATCCTTGGTACACAATTAAAGCTACTAAAATTACTTTTATTCTGTATGTGTATTGTTCATTAACAATTATTTTTTTGGAGGGGTTGTCATGCTGCCTGCTAATTAACAGCTCCCTTACAACTGGGCCCATTTGATCCCTGTCAACTGGGAGGGGCCATCATTTAGGCAGCTATCAGGGATAGAGCAAGGATTTATTCTGTATGCTCCTTAAAACCCTTGTACACATTCAGTTTACAAGGGAAGAGAGAGTTTAATAGGCTGACTTCACTGATCACCAATCACTTTCACAAGAAGATCTGCATTCCTGACCTCCTGTTGTTTAGGAGTTGGTGGCTTTACTGGTCTCAAGAGCAGAAATTGAACCACTCCATGGGCTCATTGAGTACCTGCACTCATCAGTGTCTAGAAAGAAGTCAGCAAGGCAAACCCCAGGGTTGCCAGACATCCCTATTTGAGTGGGACTGTCCCAGAATCAGCAGCCCAATCCAGAGTCCCACAGTGCCAGTTAAAATCCCGGCGAAACAGTCCCCGCTTTGGATTTTTTTTTTTTTACTGACCCATATGCCGGTATACGAGCCAATCAAAAAATCACAACACAGAGCTACTAATATTTAATGCAGAACTGCCTGTTCCACATTAAAGATTTTTTTTTTTTGGACTTCACTTAGCATGAAGGACCCTTTTTTTTTGGTCCCTATCTGTCTCGTAGGAAATCTGGCATCCCTGACAAACCCCATCATCCATCTTCCTCCTGCCTGGCTCTGTGCTAGGGCAACTAATCAAATCCTGGTAGTCTGGCTTGTAGTCAGGGTCCTATCCTGTTACATCATGAAGTCAGAAAAAAATTAAAGAAAAAGTTGACACTTAAAGGAAGAGACCCATACACCATGCAGGTTTTTATTCCACCTAAACCAAGGTTCCTAAATATAAAATCAAAAATTGTAAAAAAAAAAAAAAAAAAAAGAAAATTAAATGAAAAACAAACAACATAGAAATAGACTGTAGTTATACTTGCTTCAGTGTAAGGTCAGTACTAGATTAACTGCCATTGGAGGCTGTATTAAACCTAGACAGTTTTCCTAAAGGTGAGGATCAAACCTTGTACTTTGTGTCTGTGAGGTAGCCACCTTAACCATTATGCCAGCCCCTAACCCTTCTGTAGTATAGCTTTTTTATTCAATTGAGAAAGAAATCTATAAGCACCTTAAACCCCCCCCCTCCAGCAATTTGTCATTGGTAGTCTGTACAGATTTATAACTGGCTTACCACCAGCTATCACATAAGACCAAGTCGTAGAAGTGCTATCAAAAGCTAAAAATACTGCATTGATAAGTTCTGTCAGTATCCCTGGATGCATCTTAAATAATATGAACCATCAGCCCCTATACAGTTTATGTACCAAATGAATAGAGAACTTCTACAGTCATTCCCATGCATAAGGGAGGATCTCTCACAGACCCAAGCAATTACAAAGCCATAAGTCTAACCAGCCTCATATGCAAAGCCATGGAAAGACTTATCATGGAATTAATCAGTCAGAGCACAGGGAACCTCCAAACACTAGACCTGTCTCAGTTTGGATTTATCAAGAGCAGGTCATGCTTACTCAACCTGGTGGATTTTTTTGAAAAGGTCACCAAAGCAATCGATAAAGGCAAAATGGTACACACAGCATACTTCAACCTTGCCAAAACATTTGACACAATTCCCCACTTGGGTACAGTAGAAAAGCTAAGTAAACTGGGAATAGACCCATTTGTTAATCATTGGCTTGACAACTGGCTCACAGATAGGATGCACATAATCAAAATAGGGAAAGTTACCTCTACAAAGGGACCAGTCACCAGTGGAGTCCCCCAGGGCTCGGTACTGGGACATCTCAAGTTTGACATCTACTTTTCTGATGTAGAAGTCAGTACCAAAAAGGGTCTGGCTGACAAAGTCTGCAGATGACTGCAAACAAGGAGTAGTCATTGAATCCCCAAATGACTTAGTCATCTAGCACCAAGGTTTGTCTTAAATAAATAACTGGTACCAAAATCATGAGCTGAAACTAAAGGCCAAAAAATGCATTATTGTATCCTTTGGGAAGTTATCTACCCCAGGGAACTACCACATTGACAATATGCCCGTAAGAATTGATCCAGTTGTTTGGGATTTGAGAACTTGTGTGGACAGTGTCCAGGGACACATGCTAATGGTGGGAGGGGTCAGTTTGCCTCATTAGCTTGTGCGTGCCCTTCATAAAGCATAGCAGCCCTGGGTCAATACACTGCCGATTGCCCAGTATCCAGTTGCCCAGTTTGGTCTACCTGGGATAGCTTTGATGAACTAAAGCTGGATGCAAAACCAATCAACCTGACAAATATGAACTAATTGCTGCATTCTATAAGTTCATTGACAAGACACAGCTTGGAAGTGGATGACCTGGTGAGAAAAAGGATTCTGGATATCCTCTGCATCCATGACAGGAGACAAACGGGCAGTGTAGCACAGCCACTTGGCTTGGGATCTAGAGTGTACTACTTAGGGAGAGGATAGACTATAAATGCTGTGCAATCTGTGGTGAGGAAAAGGCTTCAGAAGACAGTGTGGGATGTTATCAGAATTAATGACAGACTCGTGGCAATCAGACTCCAAGTATAGGAATAGGGCAATATTAATTATAGTAGCCGATTCCCCACAGCAGGGTTATGATAGCAGGGAATATAGTGCATTCATGCAGTAGCTGCTGGATCTACTAGATAACGTAGCTCAACATGAGTTGGTGCTGATAATGGGGGACCTGAATGCACATAACTGGAAAGACAGAATAGGATAAGAGGACTGGGTCCACATGGGTAGTGCTACAAGAATAAAGCAGCAGAGGCCATTGTAGACTTCTGTCTGGCAAATGGTTTTATGGTGGCCAGTTCACAGTTCAGCAAAAGAGATAGTCACAAGATTACAAGTAAGTGTGGCCAACACATAATTCAGGTAGACTTCGTCCTATTAAGGAAACAGGACTGGGGTGGCATCAGTGTTTGCAATGTCATGCCCACTGAAACAGTTAGACCACAGCACAGACCACTAGTTGCCACAATCAGCTCCATGCAGTGGTGAGAGAAGACTCAAAGGTCAACAGAGAATTGGCTGAAGACCTGGAAGTTGTCTGGAGAGAAAGAATAATTTAGGGAAACACTTAGGGCTCTAGCACCTCAGGAAGAAGGGGAAATAAGAGGAGTTGAAGAAGAATAGCACCATCTCAAAACAGCATGCGTGAGGACTACAGAAGAGCTATGCAGCTCAGCCAATTATGGAAATAAGGTACATAAGGAAAGCTGATGGTAGAATGCAGAAGTCCTAGAAATCATAAAAAAAGAGAGAGAGTGTGCTGGAAAAAGTGGGAGATAGAAAAGAAGGAATACTGACTGGCTAACAAGGAGGCTAACAAATCAGTTGTAATAGCAAGGAGCAAGGCATCAGATGCACTCTACCAACCTATGGAAAGTTACTCAGTAGTTGGCACAAAGAAACACTATCAGGTTACAAGGCAAAGACAGAAAGACAAAGAATATAGTCATCAGACACCCTTAATAAGGGATACCAGCAACAGGCTGCTCTGTAGTCTAAGAACATAAAATGTAGATGGGAAGGGTACTTCCAGTAACTTCTAAATGAAGAAACTCCTCACAGAAGCTGTACAATAAGAGAAGAGGAGCTCATCTTATAATATGTAAGAAGAGCACTAAGGACAATGAAGGTCACGGCAGATAAAATCAACACGTCGGATGAGTTAGGGGTGAAATGTTTCCTGAGGGTAGCAATAATTAGAGAAGGGCATGTCCCAGATGACTGGAGAATAAGCATAGCAGTGCCAGCATACAAGAACGAAGGGGTCATCCACAACTGTGCGCAGTACAGAGATATCAAACACCTGTCACAGTGCATGAAAGTTTTGAAGATGTGCAGAGTAGAAGAAAGTAAGACAGGAGGTGAGCAGTTCAGTTTCAGATCAGGATGTTGCACAACTGACCTAGTATTTGGAGTGAGACAGATATAGTTGAGAAAAAGCTAGAGATGAGGAAAAAGTACAACTGGGCATTCCTAGACCTGGAGAAAGCATATGAAAGGGTCCAAAGAAAGTTGATTTGGGCAGTTTTGCAATGGTTCAATGTCCCAGAAACATTAGCAGAATTAGTGCAGGCTATGTACAATGACCCAATGACTCAGGTATAACCAGTGCTTGGGCTCATAGAGGGGTTACTGGTGGGAGTTGGTGTGCATTACGGTTCAGCTCAGAACCCATTGCAATTCATACTGCTGATGGACACATTAACAGACAGGTCGGAGGAGGCAGATTATCAAAGCTGCTGAATGCAGATGATGTGGCATCACAGGCAGACTCTGAACAAGAAGTTCAGCATAAGATAGGGGAATGGAATGCAAAACTGAAGGCACCCAGGATGAAACTAAGTACAGCTATGACAGATGCAATGTTGACATTTCCAAGAGATTCTCACACAAAATGTACTCATTTGAGAAGATGATTTTATTGGTGCTCCACATGTAACTTTAGCAGACATAATTTCATGCCTGCATTTATTTGTTTACCTCTATACGGTTATCTTGTCTAGCTTGTTTGTATGAGACCCATATCTTATATTTAGCTTTCTGTATGTCAGCAGTTGTGAGATATAGTCAAGTTTACTCCCCCTCATACTCTCAACTGTCCCCAGTTTTACCTTATATTTTTACAGTGTGTTGTAATTGTTTTTAATTTCTGACAAATTACTGAGAATTACATTTGGTCAAAAATGCCAGACAATAGAATTTCATACTTATTGTTCAGAAAATGCTTAGTGAAGCAAAATCTGTTGTTTTACATTTTATGTGAATTATAGCAACATTAAACCATGTCTCTGAATTTGGACAGTTGTGTTCCTCCAAATTATTGGACTTTGTTCATAATTCTTAAGCAAAGAAGTTGACAGCTTTGTTTCCTCTAATTTGTCTCTTATATAGTTGGGAGTGTTGGCTTTTGGGTGGTCATTATTCTTTAGCAATATGCTCAAAGAAGAGTTTGGTTGGAGTAGACAGATAAGAATTGAATTAACCTTTCCAAGTCTAGCAGTTAAATCATAGTATGTGTAGTGAAAGCTCACATGTGCCATTGCCTGCTTTCCAAGCAAATCTATAAATAAAATTAAAGCATGTATATGTTGCTTAATTCCTTCTGTCAGCATAATCTGAAATTGTAGGTAATTGTATCTAACAGAGTCTATCAATATTTTATGACATTGAAAACCCTATACTCTTTCATAACACTTGCTAACAGTGTTCATCTCTGAATACTTGCTGATATCATTGTAGACAAACTTTAACACTCACCAAATATACCGCTCAATCTCTTAGTGCAAGAAATCTGCACAAAGCTTGACAAAATGGGGGACACTGAAGGATTTGAAGTCTGAAACTCAAATGTATGTCAATATTTAGTGACTTCAGTCCTCAGATCATTCCAGTGATTTACCAGAGAACCACAAATTTTATTAGGAACAGACCAACAATATGAGGCAAAAATGTGGACATTCTGCGAAAGTCTGGACAATTGAGAGGTATGTCACCAAACAATGTCAACAAACATTTTAAAATCAATGATGAACATAAATGGTCTATGACATATATTTTTGTGAATTTATATTTACTCCAAAAATTAAAGCAATTAAATCTTCATGATTTTTCTTTCAGAATGAGAAAGCATTATTTATGCAAATGCAACTGGTCTTTCATCCCTGAAGGCATGGCATGTTGAATCACCACACCTGTGCCATAAGCCAAAGAACTACAAACAAGTGATACTGGTAATGTTTGGTCACAGAATACCAATATCTTATGATAAGATAGCATTTCAGTAACCATTTGAAATGTCGGGACCTGATAGACCAAGCCCCAAAATATGGAGAAGGAATGACCAAAAGAGCGGATTAACATATACTAAGTGTGAGATTCCATTTATCAGAATATTCCCTTTTCTCCAAGGCATGGCAACCTCAAGAGTTGGTATATATAAGTTCTGGGATGTGGTGGTGCAGAGGAAGTGTACCCCCCCCTGTAAAAAACAAACGAAGAAAAAAAAGTTTAAAGGAGAAGAGCAATTGAGATTCGCTTTTCTCAAGTGATTTTGGTCTGGGTTTTTTTTCGTATTGTCAACACTCGGCATTTCAAGTATTGACATTTTAATTGGAAGCCTAGCATTTCTTTACAATTTCTGAATAACGCATTTCCATAACTATACCAGTCTTCCTTCCAGCATCCTATAAGGCAATGCTAACACTGTACCTGTCAGGCATGAACACTCCCCTAGAAATAAATCAAACCATAAAGCATCTGCAATTACTTAACACATGTGGGAGTGGACCGGATCATGTATGGGTTTCATTGGCTCAGTGAAGAGACTATTTGTTTTCAGCACAGAACTAGCAGAAATACAATTTGTATTTTATCAAATTCAGATTTTGATTTTGCTTAACTGAGCCCATTGTAATGTTTCCACCACATTACAACACTGAAAAGTTTGTTTTCTATTTTGCATATGCAAATCATCCAAGTACAAGACTACTTTTAAAACTTTGATGAAATGTTCCTTTATTCAGTGAAAAATACATTTTGCTGAACTCAGAATGAATAGTAACATGTTATATACTAATAAGTCTTTTTGTTAATCCTCACACACTTTTTAGAATCATTATCAAGTGATACTTGTTGATAATCAGTCATGAGACCTTGTTTAGAAAACCCAGCTCCACCATTCAACATAGCCATTACCTCTTCTGCTTGAGGCAGCAGGTATGTCTCAGTGTTTCGGCCTACTTACGTCACTTTATAATCACCACAAATACGTAGAGCATTATTCATTTTCACAGCAAGAACAACCACAGCTACTGCTTAGCTATGCTTCACTGGACTGCTTTAAGTTTCTTAAGCTCTTTTTCTAAACTTTTCTCTACAACAAATGGCAATGGCCTACTTCTGCAAAACTTTGGTTCTATACCCTGGTTCTCCAAAATACTGACATCAGTGTAACACTGTGTTTGCCATTCCCATGAAACACTTCCTCATAGAAATTAAGCAATGATTGCTCTCAGTTAAACATATGCAGAGTATTTTGTCTCACAAATGCAATTTGTTTAAAGATAGCTCCTCCCATATGAAGCTGTTTCTTTTAATGTTATCATTGTTATCACTATCATATCATGTTATCACTATAATGTTATCATATATATTGTATAGCTGTTTTATTTTTAGTAGAAATAACTTTTATTTCTAACCCTGTACTTCCTATACTAATAACTGCTATCATCTACTCTCTGTACCTCTGCTGCCTCTGCTCCTACTCTCCTTCACTGCTAACCCACTATACCTCCCTCCTTCAGCCCCTTGTTCTTTGAACTCCCTATCTCCCTTCAAATTCACCCTTTCTCATTCTACTTCATCTCTGTGGTTTATTTCACAACTGTCTAACTCCCTATTGTGTTACCTCTCTCCCTTACCCTTTCTGCATTGTACTACCCACTACTCCTCTATCTTATCTCTTCCCCACTTCTTGCATACTTTCCACTGTACTCCCTCTGTTACCCACTTGTAACCATAACCTTCTATTTAACCTAATCCTGGATTATCTTTTCCTCTCTTTTCTACAGCTCCATACCAGAAAATTGTCTTCAGAAGATCCCCCCTTTCATCACTAGCCTAAGGAATAACTCCTGCCAATACCTCTGACTCTTCTCTGGAAGCTACTGGTTATTGTTGGACTTAGGTACTACTGAAGACTGCCCTTGAGTAACCTTTGGGAATGTAGGTAGCCTACACTAACTACTGTTTTTTAAAACTACCTACTTAACAACTGTACTTTCCCAAAGCTTCCCTTGTAAGTGAAACAGCAGCCTACCGTAGACCCTAACACCTTACTCCACTCCTCTGATCAACTGAGCCCTACTACCTCCACCCCCTCTACCCCCTTTTTAGCCTGCCTACTCCTATTCCTCCACTAGGTGGCAGCACCTAACACCTACAGGGCATTATACCTGGTTGTTTATTTGCCTCCTCTCCCAAATCGCTGACTTGATATCTTTTGAGCTTAGTTCTCCAAACATATCCTGGTTCCTTCACCCCTGAGCAGAATACCATTGATAACTTGCCCCTCTACTACATTTCCGATACTTTAGTTAAATTACCTCCTCATTCTCACAATTTACCTGCTTACACAGCTCTCTCGGCAGCAGTGGCTGATACTTTTTCTGCTGCTGACTCTTGCCTCTGTTCTTTCCCGCTCCGTTCGCCCAACGGGCTCACTCCGCTCCCCTCCCTGCCCCCAAATTCCACCCGCCCCTAGCACCTCTACATTCATACCCAATAGTCCCACCCCTTTCTTCCTACAACCAATTAAATCCTGTAATTACCTCTACCCCTTCTAGAACTATCCCCTCCCTCCTCCACCTACCCACTCTCCTCACCACTTTGCCCTCAACCCTCCCACTCAAGTACAATTACAGATTCTCTGAACATGTCTAATCAATATAAACCTTTGCTACTCCTAACTCTCCTAACTACTCTCATCTCCACCTATCTCTCAACCTCCTATGAACAACCCCTTCCTTTCACTCTAACAACTCCACACAAACAAACCCTAACATCTCCTCTAGCTCTAACAATGGGCTATCTCAATACCATCCACAAAACTTTCTACCTTCAAGCTAAATATCACTGACTTTCTCATATTAAATACCCTAGTTATAGCCCAAAAAAACATTTTAACTACTACTGCAAAACTCCTCAATTTTACAACCCTATATTAATCTCCTCATTAATAGATGGCGACATCCACCCCAACCCTGGCCCTAACTCACCCCCACCATCCTCTAACTGCCACCAATTCACAATAAAACCAACACCATCCACCAAACCCCCCAAATCACTTTCAATTGCCCAATTAAATATATGTAGCATTTGCAATAAAATACCACAAATTCATGCCCTTCTAGATATCCAACAGTTTGATATTCTCTGTCTAACTGAAACTTGGCTCAAACCCACAATAAAAGATAATGAAATCATCCCCAGGGTATAACATCCTCAGGCAAGACCGCTTAAACAAAAAAGGTGGTGGGGTTGCAATTCTCTATAAAACCGGACTGCAAATAAGTAAAACAAATCATACCCTTCCATCTGACATTAATGTTGAAATAATTATTTCCAAACTTCAGCTCAACCTCACAAAACAGTTAACATTATCTGTACCTATCTTCCCCAGGAAAAATCCCACTATTTTAGAAGACCTATTAAACTGGCTTTCTCTAAATCTTCTTCAAGAAACAATACTTTTAGGAGACTTTAATATTGACTGGAATTTATGTAAACATACTGATCCATCCACCCTTATTAACCTGCATGGCTTCTCTCAAATCATTAACTCCCCAACAAGAATAAACAAACTGAATAATAAAGAAAGTATACTTGACTGGATACTAATAAATAGTCCACGGCAAAAGTATACAACAGGAACTCTCCCAGATGACCTCAGCGACCACTCCCTAACATATATCATAAGGCATAAAACAAGTTTAACTATCCCTACCCAAGTTAAATCATCCCGTAGCAAAAAATTTTTGACCCCATTCTGTTTCAAAATGAACTTATGCAAGTTAATTGGTCAGCTCTTAAATCTCTCCCAATAGACGAAGCTGTTAGCTACTTCAATCATACCTTTCTGACAATCCTTGAACATCATGCTCCAATGCGCATTATACGATAAAATCAAAACAGCCCAATGGCTCTCAAACAATACTAGGAAGCTAATCCTTAATAGGAACAAAGCCTGGGCTAAATGGCGTACCACAAAAAACACAACTGACCACCTCACTTTCAGACAACAAAGAAATTTAACAAAAAAAGCCATCCTACAAGATAAAAAGAACTTTTATAATCAGCTACAACAGTCATCCCTGCACCAACCACATAAATTTTGGACCGCTATTAACATGCTGTTATCCCCTGGCAAAGTTGCCACTCCAAATCCAATTGATTCTAACCCCGACTGCCCATTACAAACAGCTAATGCCTTTAATAATTTCTTTACCTCTGCCATCCTAAAGCTAGCTAACCAACAAAGCCCTGATACTTCCAAACTATTAACTCAAAGCCCCACTCCTCCATTTCACCTCACACCCATACACACCACTTATATATCATCCTTACTTCAAAAATTAAAATCTATGACCCCCTCTGCTGACAAATTACCAGCAGAATTCCTCCAAATTGGTGCAAAAGCTATAGCTTACCCCATCTCTATACTGATTAACAGGACCTTAAAAGAAAGTACAATTCCATCTATATGGAAAATCTCATATATCATCCCACTGTTCAAAGGAGGTGATTCTACTGAATACTCCAACTTCCGCCCCATAGCATTACTATCTCCACTTGCAAAAATAATGGAGAAATGCATCCACAAACAGTTACTAAATCACCTACTAAGCCACAACCTCCTAGCTAAGTGCCAACATGGTTTTCGCCCATTCCATAGTACTACTACAGCCTTACTATCCTTTATCAACTCTATTAACAAAAACCGCAACAATAATACTCCTTCCTCAGCCTTCTTCATTGACCTGTCTAAAGCCTTTGACATGGTCAACCACCAACTTCTTCTCCATAGTCTCAAGTCCCTCTCTCTTGACAATCTAGCCTTAAATTGGTTCACATCTTATCTGGACAACCGAAAACAGGCAGTACTCTGGCATAACCATCTCTCTGATCTCCTCCCCACCTCTATAGGAGTCCCTCAGGGTTCTATCTTAGGCCCTCTACTATTCTCTATTTTTATAAATGACCTTCACCTAGCCACTCCCCTATCAACTTGCATTCAATATGCAGATGATACAACCATCATTTCCTCAGCCCCAACACAGTCGGAACTTTATTCTCTCACACAAAACACCTTCACTACTATAGAGCAATGGTTCTCTAATCATTGTCTCCTCCTTAACCCAAAGAAAACCAAACTCCTGATTTTTACTCCCACTCACTTGTCTCCCTCCATTAATTTCACACTCACATCCAACAATGGCACCCTTATCTCTCCAGACCAAACCACCAAACTCCTGGGTATTACAATTGACAATCAACTAAAATTTGACACTCACATTAACTCTACAATAAAATTGACTAACAGAAAACTAGGTTCTCTCTATAGAATCAAATCTTTCCTTACTCCAGAAGCTAAAACTACAATAGCTAGAACCCACTTAATATCTACCCTATTATATGCCTCCCCTATTTATACTAATCTTTCTAAACATAATCTTAACAAACTAGCTACATCATATAACAACATTGCCAGATTTGCTACAGCCTCTCCATACAGGACTCATCATTGCTTCAATCTAAAAAATTAGGGTGGTTAGAATTACTCCACCAAATACAATTTAGTCAACTTACAATTGCCCATAAAGCCCTTTACCACCCTGACAACACTCCAATGCTCTCCATCCTCATAAAACCCTATAACAATCTAAAAAACCTACGCTCCTCTAACAAAATATTGATTCATACTTCTCTATCTAATAACACAGCAGGTGATTCCACATTTTCCAACTCGGTTGGTAAAATATGGAATCAACTACCTCAAGACCTCACAACTCAAACATCACTCCCAATATTTAAAACTAAACTAAAACTCTTCTTATCCAACCACTGGCTTTGCTCTTGCAATAACCCTGACTAAGCATTCTTACCTCCTTCTTTTTTGATTCTTTACACCCATTCTTTTTCTTCTTATATCTAACACTCTAAATTATCCTCTATATAACTGTTTCTGTTATTCCATATGTAATAAAGGCATACATAAATATTTTTTTCAACTTCCAATGAAGTTGTAATAGGGTAATTAAGTTCTTTACTTTTATCTTTCTTTGCTAAATCTCTTACTGTACTCGAATACTATTATATCCTGCCATAGGCTTAAAGTATATTGTTTTTTTTTCTATTATTAATTTGTATGTTATTTGGTACATTTTGTTTATTTTTACTTAAGTAGTATTGTAGCGGAGCTTTTCTCCCCGGGCCTCCACTGAAAATGGACATGTATCCAGTTGGACTAGCCCGGTAAACAAATGTAAAATAAAAAATAAATAAAAATAAAATTGTAAAAGGCAGACATTAATTTCCTTTTAATTTAATTACCCATTATTTTAGTCACATACACACATACATATACACACAACTGTTAAAGATTCACAGTTGTACTCTTTAAGCATCTTGGAAGACAATGCCAGAATAATTTCAACAGGGATGACAGATATTGTGTCACTTGTATCCATTTTCTTGTCCACTTTTTATCATTTCTAATACATGCAGACACATAAAATTCTTTTTAGTTTCAGAGAATTATTGAAAACAATAATTCAGTAATGCTTTCCATGTACTCATGAAGCATTTTAGCTGCTTACTCATTCCATTCATGTCTTGTAACTGTAATTTATTATGCCATAACCTTATATATATATATATATATATATATATATATATATATATATATATATATACTTAACATTTTCACATATATAATCTTCATATAGAAGCCTAACATTTCCACAGCTCTGTTAATTTAGACACTTTATAATCACAATCATATGAAGCATACCTTTTGCTGTTAAAGTGGTAAACTGCTTTTGCAGGATTTGCCTGAATTTTAACATTATGGAGATCACCAAGCCACACCTCATGCTTCTTATGGTGTCTTCCATATTTGATTTTGGTCTCCCTGGTAACTAGTTGGGATCTCAATAATTGTTTTTTTTTCTTTTTATTGTCCTTCTGCAAGCTTGGAAACTTCTAATGAGCCAAAGTAACATCAGAGATGAAGCTGTATTGTACTTAATTGCATGGGGTGAAGCTTCCTGCACTGGGGGGTATATGGGACTTGATTTCATGTCAGTTAGGGATGTTGTTTCTATCTACACCATTCATAAATTTATTAATGTGAATTATTAAGAATATGGTCATTGCTTTCACAATCTGCTGTTCATTATCCACTAAGTCAGTCTCAGATGTATTTATAATGTAAAGCTTGTTTCAGAAAGTAGTCTTCTCAGACATTATTTATAAATTGAAGACTCTTCGTATTCATCAGAATACTCAAGTATTATTATGAGAAGGACTAAATTGCGTTTTTCTGCACTTACAGGTAATATAGACTTAAAATGTGGTTTTAAAATGTATATGATTAGTTCATAGTATGATTTAGCTGGCTCAAACAAGCTACCAAAGCAAGAAACAAGAAGAAGAAAGAAACATTGTTTATTTCTTTTTATATATGCAGACTGCATTACTCATTGTTAATTTAATTATTTTAGATAGTCACAACTAAGTCATCAAAGAGCTCATTGTCACATTTTCTTTGTATGTTACTTATTCTGGGAGAAAGAGCAGGTGTACATGTAAAGGAAGTTCATTACCAAAGGCCTCATGTTTATGGAGATACATGCCCTGATCAATATACCATACGTAGGATACCTATTATCTCTATGCATCTTGTTCTCTCATGTGAGAATATGCTCCAGTCATGCAGTAGACTTATGATTTACTTTATATACCTATAGAAATGTCTGCAGATATCAGTTAAACTTATTAATTGTCCTCATTCACTGATGTTTTCTGCTGCACTTTCGATTTTGTTCTAGTCTCTTAAGTTTTTACGTTTACTAGTTAATGAATATATCTCATAAGCTTGATAGTGTTTTCATTTGCTGTTAATCAGTCTGGATGCCCTGTAATTCCACTACAGTGGTTTACCATTTCCATTAACTGATACATGCTCTGTTCTGTCTGTTTTTGCTTAAACAATGTAGTTTTTTTTAAATAGGTAACACAATATGTCAATTCCTTCTGTTCAGTCTCACTCATAAAATACTTCTCAGCATGTTATCTTCTAAAGCATAGAGTTCAGAACTACATATTCTGCAAGTTTTTAGATTTTTAAGAAATAAGATTGTGTCCTTAACTAAAAGGTAACAGTTTGATGATCCAATTTACAACAGATGTGTTAAGCCAAAGTATGCTGTATTTAATTGAGAGAATAATAAGGGCCATGTTAGGAACACTAGACATGCCATTTGTGATCTTATTTTTCCAGATTAGTTTTGATAAAACAATTGATGATTATCACTGCATGCATGCTGGTAAATTATGCAGACCCAAATATTTGTTAGGAGAGAATTTACATTCTTCAAAGTACAACATATAACTAAATACATCACCGTCAGCTTAAAAAAACAATATCTTGCACCACTCTCAAAGGTTAGAAAAGTGATACCGCTGGGAATATAGCATCATTACCAGGTCAAAGTTCTTTTCATAGAGGTATACTTCAGTGCCCTTTTATCTCTTGGCTTGTATTCTAACTCTGACTTCACCCTGTCATAGGAAAGGGGAGATTTATCCTTTTTTACTCTCTTCAGTATAATATTTCAGTCAGAATGAAACAGTAGCAGTAGGGTTCCCCACTTGCAAAAATATATTCTTTGATACATGATTATGCATTTCACTGAGCTGAGACTAGAATAACAAATCTAAGTATTGCTAGAGGATGGAAACCTACCTGGGCCAATGCTTAAGCTGCCAACATCTATTAAATGTCATTGTATTCAGATATAGAGAAAAGCAAATGTGTGGCATATACAACTGAGTATCTTAGTTACTAACATACCTCTCAACTGTCCAGAATTTCACAGAATTTAAATAGTTTTGCATCATATTTTTTGGTCTGTTCCTCATAAAATCTGTAGTTTTCTGGTAAATCACCGAGGACTTCCATCACTAAATAATGCTAGAGCATTCTGTTTCAGACTTTCTATCCTTCAGAAAATGGATACCAATTCAAAATCTATTATTTTAATAACTTTCTAAGTTTATAAGAGCAATATTAAAATATGTCTCTGATTTTGGATCTTTGCCCCCCCCTCCTTATTTTGTTATTTTACCATAGAATTATTGTGCTAAGAGGTTGATAGGTATGTTTTTTTTGTTTACAATGATCACGCTTGTTATCTCTGACTTACCGCTAACTTTCTTTTACTAAAGCTGTAGATATTCATAGGAGCTCCGCCCTTAGGCTATGCTGATTCTTAATAAAATGATAAGCCACTCCACCCTTACTTGAGGTATAAATTTAAATCTGAAAATCACATTGAGATGATAGTACAACATCACTGTCTCCCTGAGAAACAAGTAGTGACTCAGACATTAGCATTTTACCATTGTAAAGTATTACATTGAAAAGCACCATAATTAGTACTACAGATTATTTTAGCTAGATCATACTCGTGGAAAAGATGAAAAAGGTCTATAACAGCAAAAAATGCATCGATCATATAATATATACCTCATGAGTAAGGTTGAAGGCCATCACTGTAGGAACATGAGACTATGTTGCAGGAAGACAATGCATTGAAATCTCTGACGGAGACTCATTCTCTTAGCCAATTATTGGAGAAATAAATATTTCAAGCTTTTAGCTGCTATGCATGGTGAAGACAGCATTTCACAGAGGCTGCATGTACTATCAGTCTGAGCAATGATAGTACAAAAAGCTATCAGCTGTTGTTTAATGTCAAATATGATTAAATGCTCTATGTCATTTATCCTCAAAATAGCAATGGTGAGTTTATACATTTCCATGTAGCTCTACAACTTTTTTATCACATTTATTAACATTTTCTAATTTAACATATGCAAAATATATCACTACAGCCCTTTTCTTTTTGTCTGTTCAGAAATATTACTTGTTTCTCATACAATGAAATAGCCAAATACAAAAACATTACCCTCCATAAGTAAACAATTTGCGCCCTTAGTGTTTATTATAATACAGAAACATGACTCTCCATAAGAAAACAACTTACACTCTTAGTGTTTATTTTAATATCAAAACATGACCCTCCATAAGTAAACAATATGTACCCTTAGTGTTTATTATAATACAAAAACATTATCCATCATAAATTTATTATAATACAAAACCGTTATGCTCCAAAATTAAACAATTTGTACCCTTAGTGTTTATTATAATATGAAACCATTACCCTCCATAAGTAAACGATTTGCACCCTTAATGTTTATTATAATACAAAAGCATTATCCTCCATAAGTAAACAATTTGCACCCTTAATGTTTATTATAATACAAAAGCATTATACTCCATAAGTAAACAATTTGCACCCTTAGTGTTTATTATAATACAAAGCATTATCCTCTATAAGTAAACAATTTGCACCCTTAATGTTTATTATAATACAAAAGTATTATCCTCCATAAGTAAACAATTTACACCCTTAGTGTTTATTATAATACAAAAGCATTATCCTCCATAAGTAAACAATTTGCACCCTTAGTGTTTATTATAATACAAAAGCATTATCCTCCATAAGTAAACAATTTGCACCCTTAGTGTTTATTACAATACAAAAGCATTATCCTCCATAAGTAAACAATTTGCACCCTTAATGTTTATTATAATACAAAAGCATTATTCTCCATAAGTAAACAATTTGCACCCTTAGTGTTTATTATAATACAAAAGCATTGTCCTCTATAAGTAAACAATTTGCACCCTTACTGTTTATTATAATACAAAAGCATTATCCTCCATAAGTAAACAATTTGCACCCTTTTAGTGTTTATTATTCTGTAGTTGTGCTGATGTTGGTGGCAGCCTGACTGCCGTTACAAGAAAATAAGACTACTACTAGAAGATGGGCTCCTTCTAGTATCTTCCTTTGTTTCATTTATTTGCAATAGTACCCGGTTATGCATTAGATAATTCCAGAACAAATGGCTCCCAATTGCAGATAAGTACTTATTGCATCAGTCATGAGTTCTTTAGCAGATGCAGACTTGTGCAATACAATGTAGCAGTAACAATACCACCTCTGCTTTCCTGTTGATTAAGTCTATTGCTCTATTTTTTTCTTTTTTACTTTAGTTCATCTGCATCTGCTGCACACCAGTGTGCCCATTACCAATAATGCAACATCTCTGCTGTTCATCTGTTATATATGTGCATCTCCTGAAATAGCATGGCAAGTAAAGGCCCTCTCTTTCACCACATAAAACTCATCCCAGTCAGAAATTCTACCATGTAGTAAGTATTTATAATATTAATATTATGCAAATAAATATTGCCTAAGCACAGAACTACTGATATACAGTAAAAAACAGTGAAAAACATGGACTGAAAACTATTTTACACTGTTTTAACATGTGCAGCTGCGTCATATAACTTACTCTTCTTTCTGCTGTTTTCCAGAAATATGCTGTATCCTGCTGTATACATTTGCAGTCAGATTAGGTAAAATGTCTATCTTGACTTATACAAGGCTCCCACTTATGTAACAGATAACTATCTCACTACAAACTATAACTATACATTTAAAAATACAAGGTTCCCACTTATGTAACAGATAACTCTCTATCACACTATAAACTATAACTGTACATTTAAAAATTTAACTTCCTATTATGGTTCGTTACTTTCCAAGATGAGGGTAAGATGTTGGCATCTCATGCCATGAGTTCTATAGCTACACTGAAACAGAAATTGTCACAGCTAATAAGCATTTAAAATGCAAGAGTCTCATTTTTGACACCAAGACAAAAAAGTAAATTAATTATTTTTCTCAAAAATACATTCCCCCAGAGATTCAATAAAGTCTACACTAAGTGTACACTGTTCTGATTGAACGGACAACACAAACATAACTCACACCTTCTTCCTCCTAATTTTAGTTTTCCTACTGATTTTCTTGCAGCTTTAAATATTGACAGGAATCGGGTTACCACAAAGTGTACACTACATGTACACTTAGTGTAATCTTTCTGAGTGACTAGAAAGCACAAAAAATGTGATAAGATTCTTCTTGAATGCATATTGTGTACACTTAGTGTATAGGCTTTATTGAATCTAGCCCTCTGTGTCAAGTATTTATTGAAATACACAATACTATATTTTCATATAAACTTGTTTTGAAAACATGATTTCAAGGTTATGTAATATGGGCCCTGTTTCCACCTCTTGATGTTGCATTAAGTGCAAACTGCAAACTGGGTGCTATAATAGAGTCTCCGGCCGACATGGAGATCCTCCAGAAGGGTCTAAATGAGACTGATGCATGGTGTCAAAGCCATGGTCTCAAGCTAAATGCAAAAAAATGCGTAGTAATCCCCTTTGGAAAAAACAGAGTACCCACAAACTACAACATAGGAGGTAATCCCCTGAAATCTGAAGAAGAAATAAGGGATCTAGGGACCCAAGTAGATAGCCAGCTTTCCTATGATAACCATGTTGCCAAAGTGGTTAGAAAATTCTTCTATGTGACCCATCTGATCATGAAAGGGTTCGAATCAAGATCTAAGGATGTAATGGTGCCCCTCTACTCTTCCCTCATCAGACCCATTATTGAGTACAATGCACCAATTGGAATGTATCTGGCTAGACATCTCCAGCAGCTGGCAAGACCACAGAGGTACCTAACCAAGAGAATTACCGGCCTTAAACAGTTGCCCTATGCAGCATGATTGAAAAAGCTAAGACTGTTCTCTGTTGCATACCGCTTTCTCAGAGGCGATCTCTGTCTAATGTACAGAGCCATGTCCAACCCAGAATTGTTGAACATGCTCCATCTTAGCAAAACCAAATCTACTCAAGCTACGCACTCTAGGGATACAAACCTGAACACAACAATGAATAGAACATGCTGGAGGGATAGATTCCTTTCGCAGAGACTTCCCTTACTCTGGAACAGGGTCCCGATTACATAAGACAGAGCCCTCACTATCACTCTTCAAGAGGAACCTTGATGAGTGGATGGGTAACAGAAAGCTCACACCAGGGATCACACTAACAGCACTACTAGATATGGGCCAAGTGTACTAGCTGCTAGTACAAGGGTCTAGGGAACTACTAAAGGGGCAGTGAATACCACACAGCATGGCTGGGCTAATATATGCCTTTGGGCAGATAGCTCAGTACCAACCTATGAACCTATAATGAGTGCCTTGTTTCCCCTTCCTGATGCCCCACAGAAAGTTCAGTAGGTGCACACACAGTCTGTTGTTATGCTACCCCTGCTGAACTGCATCTATACAGACCCAAGCAGCAGATGTAAGTCCTTTTTACACAATTCAAAGCTCCATGACTATAACTCTCTTCCCATTGCTCCACAATTTTATGTTCTCTTCAAGTCTGACACCATCCTCCTCTCTTGTATGGCTGTACACCAGCACTCCTCCCTCTTCCTATCCCTTCATCACAGGGTGCTTACCCTACCATCTAACTTTGCCAGCTTCCTTGTCCTGACCAAGGGGTGGTTCCTCCTCATCTCTGACCTCACATTTATGCCTTCCATTTTGTAAATGCTTAATCTATCTCCATCCTTCCTTCTCTACTATTCCTAAACAACCTATACACAGACCCTGCATGCCCCAATCCTCCTTCTCATTGGCCTATATTTCTATGACTATGGTGGCGCCCATCCTCTCCTGCATTATTGGTTGTAGCTCCTCTGTTATCTTATACAGACTCTCTGCACTGCACTGTAATACTAAGCACTCTAGTTTGAGCTACTTATGTCTATTATTATGCTATGCTTTATGTCCATTTTCCTGTTCTACTACCCAAGTATGTACTGTCATCTTCTGTATCTGCAACTTCCCCACTTTCATCTTAGTTTTAAAGTACAGCCATTGAGATGTACCTTTCTTAACCAGTTGAAAGCAATAGTGTCCCTTATAGGCTTTGATGGAGACATGCTTAACAAACTTTATTTGCTTGACAAGTGAATCAGTAATTAAGAAAACAGGTCAATCACCACTGAATCTAACTTGCTTTAGAATTATTGGAACTATGTACCACCATGGCAAGCCTGCAGCAGACTCATAGGCTTAATATATCATTTCACAACTAATTCACACAGATCATATAACCCTTTAAGTCTCTTACTGGGAATTCAGACGTGCTGTAATAAATGAAGACAACTGCATTTAGGAAATGGAAAAAAGAATGCTCACATATACAGCTACCTAGTCTCCAAATGCTCAACAAAGTACTACAAAGTATTTACTACCTCAAGCTTCAGTTTCTAACTTGAGAGAGTAATTAAAAATACTAGGCTTAGTTTACTTCAAAATAAGACAACAACTTTGAACAAAATGCTGCATGTTTCAAAATGCAGGCAGGCTTAAAATAAGTAAATAAATCAATACAATGAACAATTCTAAATCACTGTGCAGAAAAAAAAGAATTTGAACTAAAAGTCAACAACTGTAAACAGCTGCAAGAAAAGTACTAAAAATGACAAAAATTCTGAATGTTTTAAGAAGTTGTGAATCAAATCATTATATCTAAACTGGAAACCTGCCAAAAGGGTTCTAATAAACACGCTTATCACAACAAAAACAAAATAGACAACAATAATTGAAGCCAAAGCTCTAGGCCAAGCTAACCTTAAGGTTCTTCTTTTTTTCTGTTCCTGCTCTGTAACCTATTCTTTTCTTGCTGTGGAACTGAATGGCTTTAAAATTCTAAGAACAAACTGTTCTTATGCATACTACTACTGAACCCAGCACTTAAGTTGCCAACTGCTGGGTATTTTACCAGTTTGCCTATACTGGGGGGGTAATTAACAGGGTTGGTAGCCCTGGTGGTGATATTCAGATATGTATCAGTTGCTTAAAAATACAGAAATGTGCACTGAAAGATGTTATCATGCCTGCAGCTGAGGTGAGGAAATAGATGTATAAATAAGAATCCCTTTGGCCATGAATATGATGCAGCACTGGAATGTCTCAAGCTCCTCTCAGGCAATATAAAGGTTTGAGATTAGGTCTGGGGATGTCAGCAGTGGCTCAAAAAAAAAAAAAAAAAAAACAAATACATATAACAAATATGTTTGAGGGATTTTTGTAAACTGAAGAAACAGATTTCACTGGCAGACAAGAAATGGGTAGTCCACCATGTATGGGTTGAATTTAGAATAGTCAGAAGTGACCAAAATAACCACCAGTATAAATGCAGTATCACCTGTTTGAGTTTCCGTGCATAATTAAAAAAATAAGGGTTTATAATTTTGTTTTTTGACTGGATCCTATCAGTCATGTGATCAGGTTAACAAGTTATTTTAGTGAATCTTGAATAGATGAGTTTATTCTGATGAAGTCTCATTTCGTAACATGAGAAAAAGGGGCTCAATGAACTCATGAATTGTATATTTTGTCTCTGTAAGAGTTTTTTCATGAACTTCTTGTCTACTTTTTTGTTTGGGTTTGATATATTGTTAAAAACAAATTTGGTCACTAAACAAATGTCTCTGACACACACACAACAAATATGTATACCAAGAACCTATTCTTTCAAAATGCCAAAGTGAGAATTATTCTGTGAATTTGTACAAGACAGTTTAAGCTTTATTACCCCATAATTAGAATAAAAATATTGATAATTGCCATATCATAAACAAACAAAAAAAAACTTAAATGAAAACTAAAATCAATGAAGAGTTTAATTTATGAGCAATTCTTTAAGCATGCAATCTTTTAAGTAAGTGTATATCCTTAGCATTCTTTTTTAACATTGAATAACAGATAATATGATAATATGAAGCTTATATTTTGTCACGTGTTCTATTTTTTGATAGAACAGTTTCATTTCACAGAGGAGTTACAACTCATATAGCAGTCTCAGCAGCTGAACCTAACCAGTAAAAGTTTAACTTTGTACATAGTACATTCTTCACAAAAAAAGCAAGCAATTAAACTTGAGGTGAGCAGCATTTTCAAGGTGTGTTAGGGCTGTACCACTAACCTCCAGCCAATGAATAATCGACAACATGATCTGTGTAAAATGAAATACACAGACCAGCATTCACTTCTCCATAATGATATATACAATTCCTTCTCAGAGACCACATCCAGGTCCAATGTGAGCAGTAGTTTCAGTAGCAAACCTCATTAATATTTCAATCAACACATTATTTACAGAAAAAAACAGCTTATTATTTACTAAAAAATGCAGAAAGAAAAAATGAAAGTGAAATATAAAAGTAAATAAATGCAGTTAGTCCTGTATTTTAGGAGTTATTAAAAAGTCATGTACTCATTTTTCAGGTTTAAATAGCTAACTTAAAGTGTAATTACTGTTAGCAGTATCAAACAAAATCTGTAAAAATATAGTCTGCACATTCCTACGTGAGCAGAGTACTTTTAGTATAAAGTATTTCATCTTTGTAATACTAGGATAGAGGCAGAAGTAAAAAGTAATTCTATAAAAAGGTAAAATCATTATCATTCATAATCCTTTGTTTACTTTAAAATATAAATAAACATAATAATGAACATTTTCTTCTATGCATTTCACATTTGTTAAAAATTTTTAGTCAAGTCCTTTAATTGTACAGTCAAGACACTAAATGTCTCATCAGCTGCATTATGTGAAAATCCCTATTCAACTTAAAATACAGATTTACATAATTAGCATTGAAAACTTGTAAATGCACAATATTTAAATCTGCTTCCAAAAATAAACATTTTGACATAATCCTCATTTTCAAAGTATAGGAAGTAATATGAAACTATAGAAGGAAATGCAAAAGTTTGCAAATGACAACATTCTAGATTAAACATTTTTCAATAGCTTTGGTAGGACTTATGTCCACATTATTTGACAGAATACATGCCAGCTTATTCAACCCATAAGGAAAGGAAAGATATGACAATATTGTTAAGACTCCATTTTTTTTCTTTTGGATTATTTTAGCGAGCTAGCAAGGCCTTGCAGGATTGTAGCACTCCAATGATTAGATAATCTGTAATGTAAGAAACTGAAGAGTAGCCTGCATGGGAGTAGAAACCATGGGAAACATAGCTGACTAGGTCTATGCATAGTGTTTGGAAGAAATGTTCCATGGGAAACACAGCTGGATAGGTCTATGCATAGTGTTTGGAAGAAATGTTCCATGGGAAACACAGCTGGATAGGTCTATGCATAGTGTTTGGAAGAAATGTTCATAGGTTCCTGATGGAAGTTTGTCCAAGTAGGTGTAGCCCAATGTTAAGCACATGTGCACAGGTACGTAACCATGCATAGATGTTCAGCTGGCTCAAACTGAAACCAACCCGCATTAAGTCAAAAGGTATGCTACAATGCAAAAGTTAAGGTCGCAAAGCTTACTAATGAACAAATGTGATCACATTTGATATTATGCAGGGGCTGTGTTTCCTGTCTAATATGTCTTTTCTCCAGTAAGAAACTATCACTTGAATGGTTAATCTATATTTATTGCAAACATATGAAGGGTAAAATATTGGACATGAAGGAAGACAGGGTTAAATTTGAGAATCTTAGTGTTAGTCAACCAATTCTATCCATGGTGGCAGGGAGGAATGTCTTTTTGTTAGGTGTTGTGTGTTACTCTATGTGGGAAAAGTTTACAACTATTGATCATCACAGCAAACTTGGTATGTAAATCAGGCATTCATACAAATGGTGAATCTACAGATAAAAGGTAAAGTGATGTGATATGTTGAATACAGAATCCGTAACCTGCCTTCCAATAATAATGCAGAGAAAAAGCAACTGGCTTACTTTTGTGGTTTCTTTCCATAGAAAAAAATACATCTTTTAACCAAGATAGTCCAGTGGGTTTATATTTGATAAATCCAGTGGTATTCAGTACTTAAACTGAAATACACATTTCAAATATGCCCTCTAGCATGGTGCTGATCAACACTATAATCAGAAATGTGAACAGTTTCACACAGTGTAATCACCTTCTGCAGTGGACAATACTGCATATGTGTATGGCTCATATTGTTATCATATCGTTGTCGGTTATGGCCTACTTTACATTTCTGTGGTATCTCTGTCAGATGTTAGTAATTTTATACTAGAGTACTGTTATATTATAATTTTGCAGTTCAGTAAATCTTATGTTCTGTGAGAGAGAGAGAGTGTGTGTGTGTGTGTGTGTGTGTGTGTGTGTGTGTGTGTGTGTGTGTGTGTGTGTGTGTGTGTGTGTGTGTGTATGTATGTGTTCATAGGTTCATAGGTTGATACTAGGCTATCTGCCCTAGGGTATTTACAAGCCTAGCCAGAGAGTGTTTGGCTTTCGCCACCCTTTTTAGCTTAGTTGACTGTGCCTCTGTATAGTAGATCACAGAAGATAGCCCATTTAAGGTTAGTTTACCATGCCTCTGTCTAGCAGTGACACAGAAGAGATCCCAGGGGTAAATTTATGATCTCCCATCCAAACGTCAAGATTCTTCTTGAAGAGGGTCATTGAGGGGCTCTGTCTAACATGGACTGGGATTTTGTTCCAGAGTGAGGGGAGCCTCTGGGATATGAATCTGTCCCTCCAGCATGTTCTATTTACTTCTGTGCTGAGGTTTAAGTCACTGGAGCGTGTAGCTCTGATGGATTTGGATTTCTTGAGGTGGAGCATGTCCATTAATTTTGGGTTGGACATAGCTTTATACGCCAGGCACAGGTCGCCTCTGAGTAGGCGGTAAGCAACTGAGTAGAGCTGGAGTTTCTTTAGCCTAACTGCGTAGGGCATCTGTTTGAGTCCCTTGATCCTCTTGGTGAGGTACTTTTGGGGTCTTTCTAGTTGTAGCAGGTGTCGGGTAAGGTACATCCCAAATGGGGCATTGTATTCAATTATGGGCCTGATGAGTAGAGGGGCACAATGACCTCTCTTGATCTAGATGTGAACCCCTTTGTGATAAGGTGGGCTATATAGAATGTCTTTCTAACCACTTTGGCAATGTGATTGTCAAAGGAGAGATTGCAATCTACTTGGGTCCCCAAATCCCTAATTACTTCTTCTGTACTTAATGGATTACCACCTATGTGGTAATTTGTGGGCACTTTGTTTTTCCCAAAGGGATGACTATGCACTTTTTGGCATTTAGCTTTAGGCCATGGCTCTGGCACCAGTTATCCGTCTCTGTGAGACCTTTTTGGAGGATGCTTGTGTCAGCCGGCGAGTCGATTATGACCCCCAGTTTGCAGTCATCTGCAAACTTTGTCAGCCATAGTCCTCCTGTGTTAGCCTGTACCTCAGAGAAATATATACCGAACAAGAGAGGTCCCAGGACTGAGCCTTGTGGGATGCCACTTGTAACTGGTTTAGAGTCTGACATGGCACCTGCAATTCTGACCATGTGGGTTCTATCCCTAAGGCAGTTTGCAACCCATCTTGTGACATAGGGGTTGATATTTAAGTTAGTGAGCTTATTTATGATGCCCGAGTGGGGTATTGTGTTGAAGGCTTTTGCAAGGTCAAGGTAGGCTGTGTGGACTACCTTCCCTTCGTCTATGGCCTTGGTGACTGTTTCAAAGAAATCGACCAGGTTCAAGAGGCAAGATCTGCCCTTAACAAAGCCGAATTGGGTAGCATCCAGCGTTTGGAGGTTCCCAATGTCTTTGTTTATGAGTTCCATGATGATACGCTCCATAGCTTTGCAGACCAGGCTAGTTAGGCTTATAGGGCGATAGTTTCCGGGGTCTGTTGTGGCACTGCCTTTATGGAGTGGGACCACTGTTGCTGTATGCCATTCTTTGGGTACATATCCTGTTGTAAGGCTGAGACTGAATAGTGATTTTAAGTGAGGATTCAGTTCTTCTTGGAGCTCATGTAAAACGCAGCCCGGGACACCGTCCAGTCCCATTGATGCTGTGTTTTTTGCTTTGGAGAGGCCAGCTCTCACCTGTGCATCTGTGATGTCAGGGAGGCTACACTCTGTTGGGATAGTCATTTGCTCATTTGGGGGAGGGGGGGGAGAAGTTTGCACTGAACCTGTCTGCCAGGATATTGGCAATGTCTGTGGGTTCAGTGTATTTTTTGTCATTTTGCACTAACTCAGAGCATATCTGGGAGTTTCCACCCAGGTTTCTGACATAACTAAAGAAGGCCTTGTGATTATCTTTAGCGTCTTGTGCAATTTTTCTTTCAAAGCTAGCCTTAGATGATTTTATGAGGGATCGTAGTTTCTTGCTAGTACTGATCAGAGTTGCCTTCCCTTTCAGGGATTTTGCTCTATCATGTAGTAGCTTCCTCCTTCTGTTGTACAGCTTATTTATGGCTGGGGTCCACCAGACAGGTCTCCTGCCCTTGGAGGAGTGTGTCTTGGTTTTATTTGGGATAGCACGATCCATGCATTCCTGTAGGTATCCATAGAATGCGTTTGTAAAGGATTCTGCAGTTTGGGCTGTATTTTCCACTGACCCTGGGGCTTTGAAGGATTCCACCTCAGTTTTGAGAAGTGGGAAGTTTGCTTTTGAGAAGTTTTTGACTGTGATTTCCTTTGCTGGGGGTGGGGACGGGATATGGATGTCCATAGTGATTAATTTATGGTCAGATCTTACCAATGAGGGGTATACCTCTGGTATGGAACATAGAGTCCCCATGTTGGTGATTATCAGGTCCAATATGTTTTCCCCTCTTGTGGGAGTGGTGACCAGTTGTTCCATAGCATTTGAGTTTATAAATTCTAGGAACCATTGGGCTAGGGTGTTGGGGCTTGAGTAGTGCTCCCAGTCTATTTTTGGGTAGTTAAAGTCACCCAATATAATGGTGTTTGGAGAGACCTTCATATTCTCCAGTGTCTTCAGGAAAGCTGAGTGGGGTTTCTGAGTTTTGGAGGGTGGTCTGTAGCAGGCTACAAACTGGAAGGCAGTTTTGCCCACTGTTAGTTGCACATGGATGGTCTCATATGCTTCGTGCAGTGCCACTAGCCTGGAGGTATGGGTATCTTTGATGAATATGGATACTCCCCCTCCTCTTGTGGTTCGGTCCGAGTTTTGGGGCTGAAAAGCATGGTATGAGGTATAGCCTGGTAGTGCTGGGGTGCTCTCGGGAGCCTTGAACCAGGTTTCTATTACTGCACAGATATCGATATTCTCCATACTGAGGAGAGCCTCGAGTGCGTGCATCTTGAGGTTTAGACTTCTGGCGTTGAGCAGCATTACCCTTAGTTTCTTTTTCCTTGTGTTGTCTAAAGAGGTGGGTTTGTCTTTTGAGCCTTGCCTAAAAACTTAACGATACACAGTGGGAATACTCGTATATACACATTCTTTTTTCAAATTCCTGTTTTATATTTCATATACAGAAAATTTAGAGTGACATCAGTTGCTGCAGTTAGTTATGAGCTTTTTCAGGTGAATACCAGCTTCAACAGCTGATCTACTGTATTCATTATCTGCCTTTAGCATCACTACCTTATCTAAACCCAATATATCTCACACTTTGTAAAGGAAGGCAAAACTAGCACTGGACATTTTGTGTTTTCTTTTGCCCTTACTGGTGCATGTAGTTTATATTATGCTTGTTCACTCAACTTATAACTAATCACAGTAAAGAGCTGCTTTAACGTATTGTAACAAAATGCTTTCAGTTACTGCCTCAGTATGCAAACTAAGCCAGATAATCATGTGCTATTTCTCACTGGTTTAGTTCGAGTATTCCCACTGTGTATCGTTAAGTCTTACATAAATAGTAAAAGTGGGCATGACAGATATGTGGACACGATGGTACTGCAGTCTATGATTTGCAGCAGTATTTGAACAGGGGTAAAAAATAGTTCCTAACTGCAGAGAGCAGGCACCTGTGTGTATGTAACAAACAGATTCATTTATCGTTCTTACAAGTCTTGTGTGCTCCATGAAGCAGCACTGAGCGAGTCTAGCAGGGATGGCAAAAAAAAAAAAAAAAAAAAAATCACCATAGTTTGCCTATGTGTAATAGGAAAAACATCTTAGTTAGCATTGCATATGCAAACCTGTTTCAACTTCATTTATTAATTTTAAGTAAAAAAAAAAACTTAAGCTTAAGAATTCTGCACAAGCATTAAACCATTCCATACATTTGATTTTTCATTACCTAAATGGAGTGCTTTACTTTTGTAACAATTCACCCTTATACAAATGGCTATATTAAATATGGTATAGTGTTTGCTATGTTAGTCACTAACAGCACATAAATGCAATTTTTTATCCTTAAACATAGATTGAATTTGTATACTTTAAAAAATGGTTAAGAGAAAATGACTTGCCATCAACACAAGAAGGCTTGTTTCGTGTTGTCCCTGCTACTTTTCCTGGTAAACAGGAACACTTTACAGTTTGTGATCTTTCCTCAATGCGATTCTTGTTGCAACATCTATGTGCAGCTATAACTTCACAAGTTCCTCCTTCTGCCAATAAAAAAGAAATATTTATATAGCTGTATCTTTATATTCTGATAAGGAATAAATGCTGTGCCTATCAGGTTTGCTAAACAATAAACAAGTTGTAAAATTAGATTCATGTTAAACCTATTTGACTTGTTACAAATATTAACCTTGCGGAGCAAAGCAACTAGAAATTTAAATACAAATGCACTGTTTAATGAATAACAGTCCCAATTCAAACAACAGTTAACTTATAGTTAAGAATCATGTGATGTCATTGCTTTACCCTGGATATGAAATCCAAAATACATAAATAAATGTGTAGCGCTTACATCATGACACTGGCCACAGCTGTCTTCCATTCTTATTGCCACCATTTATGTCACTCATAATGACAGTGTTTATAACTGTAGGATTTCCAATATTTAAAACAATATTTAAGACAGCATGACACATGTCATTTAACAGGACTAATATAGGATACTTCCTGCTAAATGACTGAATATCCTGTTGAGTGATAGTTTAGGAAGCAGTATCTTACTGCTCTATGGTGACATTGATCTTATCCCCTTCCAGAGATGGTCCCAGTTCATAGCAGTGGTCTGTCTCTACACAACACTCCACTTCTTCCGTGTTCATTCATATCCACGTCCATATGGGAAACCAGTGTTTGAGTACACATGCCTGCAATTGTATACTGTTGTGCTTGGTTATGGAAAGAGAAGTCAGCACTACAGATATATACAGTACTACAGATATGAATGGTACTCAGAGAAGTACAGCACTAAAGATATATACAGTACTACAGATATGAATGGTACTCAGAGAAGTACAGCACTACGGATATATACAGTACTACAGATATGAATGGTACTCAGAGAAGTACAGCACTACCGATATATACAGTACTACAGATATGAATGGTACTCAGAGAAGTACAGCACTACAGATATATACAGTACTACAGATATGAATGGTACTCAGAGAAGTACAGCACTACAGATATATACAGTACTACAGATATGAATGGTACTCAGAGAAGTACAGCACTACAGATATATACAGTACTACAGATATGAATGGTACTTAGAGAAGTACAGCACTACAGATATATACAGTACTACAGATATGAATGGTACTTAGCACTACAGATATATACAGTACTACAGATATGAATGGTACTTAGAGAAGTACAGCACTACAGATATATACAGTACTACAGATATGAATGGTACTTAGAGAAGTACAGTACTACAGATATATACAGTACTACAGATATGAATGGTACTCAGAGAAGAACAGCACTACGGATATATACAGTATTACAGATATGAATGGTACTCAGAGAAGTACAGCATGACAGATATATACAGTACTACAGATATGAATGGTACTCAGAGAAGTACAGCACTACAGATATATATAGTACTACAGATATGAATGGTACTTAGGGAAGAACAGCACTACAGATATATACAGTACTACAGATATGAATGGCACTTAGAGAAGTACAGCATGACAGATATATACAGTACTACAGATATGAATGGTACTCAGAGAAGTACAGCACTACAGATATAAATGATACTTAGGGAAGTACAGCACTACAGATATATACAGTACCACAGATATGAATGGCACTTAGGGAAGAACAGCACTACAGATATATACAGTACTACAGATATGAATGGTACTTGGAGAAGTACAGCACTACAGATATGAATGGCACTTAGAGAAGTACAGCATGACAGCTATGAATGGTACTAAGAGAAGTATAGTACTACAGATATAAATGGTACTCAGAGAAGTACAGCACTACGGATATGAATGGTACTTTGAGAACTATAGCACTACAGATATGAATGGTACTTAGAGAAGTACAGTACTACACACACACACACAGACACATATATATATATATATATATATATATATATATATATATATATATATATATATATCACTACAGATGTATACAGTACAACAGATATGAATGGTACTTAGAGAAGCACAGCACTACAGATATAAATGGTACTTAGAGAAGCACAGCACTACAGATATAAATGGTACTTAGAGAAGCACAGCACTACGGATATATATAGTACTACAGATATGAATACTACAAAGAGAAGTACAGAACTACAGATATAAATGGTACTAAGAGAAGTACAGAACTACAGATATAAATGGTACTTTGAAAACTATAGCACTACAGATATGAATGGTACTTAGAGAAGTACAGTACTACAGATATGAATGGCACTTAGAGAAGTACAGCACTATGGATATATACAGTACAACAGATATGAATGGTACTTAGAGAAGTACAACATTAAAGATATATATAGCACTACAGATATGAATGGTACTTTGAGAACTATAGCACTACAGACATGAATGGTAATTAGAGAAGTACAGCCCTATGGATATATACAGTACTACAGATATGAATGGTACTTGGAGAAGTACAGCACTACAGATATGAATGGTACTTAGAGAAGTACAGCACTACAGATATGAATGGTACTTAGAGAAGTACAGCACTATGGATATATATATAGTACAACAGATATGAATGGTACTTAGAGAAGTACAGCACTACAGATATGAATGGTACTTAGACAAGTACAGCACTATGGATATATACAGTACTACAGATATGAATGGTACTTGGAGAAGTACAGCACTACAGATATGAATGGTACTTAGAGAAGTACAGTACTACAGATATGAATGGGACTTAGAGAAGTACAGTACCACAGATAATAAATGGTACTTAGAGAAGTACAGCACTATGGATATATACAGTACTACAGATATGAATGGTACTTGGAGAAGTACAGCACTACAGATATGAATGGTACTTAGAGAAGTACAGCACTATGGATATATATAGTACAACAGATATGAATGGTACTTGGAGAAGTACAGCACTACAGATATGAATGGTACTTAGAGAAGTACAGCACTACAGATATGAATGGTACTTAGAGAAGTACAGCACTACAGATATGAATGGCCCTTAAAGAAGTACAGCACTATGGATATATATAGTACAACATATATGAATGGTACTTGGAGAAGTACAGCACTACAGATATGAATGGTACTTAGAGAAGTACAGCACTACAGATATGAATGGTACTTAGAGAAGTACAGCACTATGGATATATATAGTACAACAGATATGAATGGTACTTGGAGAAGTACAGCACTACAGATATGAATGGTACTTGGAGAAGTACAGCACTACAGATATGAATGGTACTAAGAGAAGTACAGAACTACAGATATAAATGGTACTTTGAAAACTATAGCACTGCAGATATGAATTGTACTTAGAGAAGTACAGTACTACAGATATGAATGGCCCTTAAAGAAGTACAGCACTATGGATATATACAGTACAACAGATATGAATGGTACTTAGAGAAGTACAGCATTACAAATATATATAGCACTACAGATGTGAATGGTACTTTGAGAACTATAGCACTACAGATATGAATGGTACTTAGAGAAGTACAGCACTACAGATATGAATGGTACTTAGAGAAGTACAGCACTATGGATATATATAGTACAACAGATATGAATGGTACTTAGAGAAGTACAGCACTACGGATATATACAGTACTACAGATATGAATGGTACTTAGAGAAGTACAGCACTACAGATATGAATGGCCCTTAAAGAAGTACAGCACTATGGATATATACAGTACTACAGATATGAATGGTACTTGGAGAAGTACAGCACTACAGATATGAATGGTACTTAGAGAAGTACAGCACTACAGATATGAATGGTACTTAGAGAAGTACAGCACTATGGATATATATAGTACAACAGATATGAATGGTACTTGGAGAAGTACAGCACTACAGATATGAATGGTACGTAGAGAAGTACAGCACTACAGATATAAATGGTACTTAGACAAGTACAGCACTATGGATATATACAGCACTACAGATATGAATGGTACTTAGAGAAGTACAGTACTACAGATATGAATGGGACTTAGAGAAGTACAGCACTATGGATATATATAGTACAACAGATATGAATGGTACTTGGAGAAGTACAGCACTACAGATATGAATGGTACTTAGAGAAGTACAGCACTACAGATATGAATGGTACTTAGAGAAGTACAGCACTATGGATATATATAGTACAACAGATATGAATGGTACTTAGAGAAGTACAGCACTATGGATATATATAGTACAACAGATATGAATGGTACTTAGAGAAGTACAGCACTACAGATATGAATGGTACTTAGAGAAGTACAGCACTACAGATATGAATGGTACTTAGAGAAGTACAGAACTATGGATATATACAGTACTACAGATATGAATGGTACTTGGAGAAGTACAGCACTGCAGATATGAATGGTACTTAGAGAAGTACAGCACTACAGATATGAATGGCCCTTAAAGAAGTACAGCACTATGGATATATACAGTACAACAGATATGAATGGTACTTAGAGAAGTACAGCATTACAAATATATATAGCACTACAGATGTGAATGGTACTTTGAGAACTATAGCACTACAGATATGAATGGTACTTAGAGAAGTACAGCACTACAGATATGAATGGCCCTTAAAGAAGTACAGCACTATGGATATATACAGTACTACAGATATGAATGGTACTTGGAGAAGTACAGCACTACAGATATGAATGGTACTTAGAGAAGTACAGTACTACAGATATGAATGGCCCTTAAAGAAGTACAGCACTATGGATATATACAGTACTACAGATATGAATGGTACTTGGAGAAGTACAGCACTACAGATATGAATGGTACTTAGAGAAGTACAGTACTACAGATATGAATGGCCCTTAAAGAAGTACAGCACTATGGATATATACAGTACTACAGATATAAATGGTACTCAGAGAAGTACAGCACTATGGATATATACAGTACTACAGATATGAATGGTACTCAGAGAAGTACAGCACTATGGATATATACAGTACTACAGATATAAATGGTACTCAGAGAAGTACAGCACTACGGATATATACAGTACAACAGATATGAATGGTACCTATGGAAGTACAGTACTACAGATATGAATGGTACTTAGAGAAGTACAGCACTATGGATATATACAGTACTACAGATATGAATGGTACTCAGAGAAGTACAGCACTATGGATATATACAGTACTACAGATATAAATGGTACTCAGAGAAGTACAGCACTACGGATATATACAGTACAACAGATATGAATGGTACTTATGGAAGTACAGTACTACAGATATGAATGGTACTCAGAGAAGTACAGCACTACGGATATATACAGTACTACAGATATGAATGGGACTTAGAGAAGTACAGCACTACAGATATATACAGTACTACAGATATGAATGGTACTCAGAGAAGTACAGCACTACAGATGTATACAGTACTACAGATATGAATGGTACTTAGAGAAGTACAGCACTACAGATATATACAGTACTACAGATATGAATGGTACTTAGCAGAACAGATAGATACAGTACTACAGATATGAATGGTACTTAGAGAAGTACAGCACTACAGATATATACAGTACTACAGATATAAATGGTACTCAGAGAAGTACAGCACTACAGATATATACAGTACTGCAGATATGAATGGTACTCAGAGAAGAACAGCACTACGGATATATACAGTACTACAGATATGAATGGTACTCAGAGAAGTACAGCATGACAGATATATACAGTACTACAGATATAAATGGTACTCAGAGAAGTACAGCACTACAGATATATACAGTACTACAGATATGAATGGTACTCAGAGAAGTACAGCACTATGGATATATACAGTACTACAGATATAAATGGTACTCAGAGAAGTACAGCACTACAGATATATACAGTACTACAGATATGAATGGTACTCAGAGAAGTACAGCATGGCAGCTATGAATGGTATTATATATATGGATCTACCTTAGTAGATCGACAAGTTAAAACAGCGAAAACGACTTCACCGACGCCAGAAGATCGCAAATCACTTCACCGACGCCAGAAGATCGACAGTGCACAAACACGACATCGCATACACCCGACACATCATACCAACAAACAAAACAAATCCCCTATCCAAAACCCACACACACAACACAAGCACACCAAAATCCTTACAAACCAACACTAACCCATACATACACAACTATCTACAACCCTAACCCAAACCCTTACCCTAAGGTCCGTCACTATCGCACACTCACCTAACCCAGCCTAACCCTAACTCACTTATCCCACCCCTACCCCTACAGACCACCAACATCGCAGCACCCTTACCTAACCCGTGCCTAACCCTAACTCACTTATCCCACCCCTACCCCTACAGACTGACAACATCGCACACTTACCTTACTCGCACCCTTACCTAACCCGCACCCTAACCCTAACTCACTTATCCCACCCCTACCCCTACACACCGTCAACATCGCACACTTACCTTACTCGCACCCTATCGTCCGTCACTACCGCATACTTACACATCCTTTCCCCATCGCAGTGTTCTCAGTGTCGGTGTCTTCCTCCGTCGGTCTTCTGCCTTGTCGATCTTCTGGCGTCGGTGAAGTGATTTGCGATGATCTGGCGTCGGTGAAGTCATTTTCGCTGTTTTAACTTGTCGATCTACTAAGGTAGATCCATATATATATATATATATATATATATATATATATATATATATATATATATATATATATATCACTACAGATGTATACAGTACAACAGATATGAATGGCACTTAGAGAAGTACAGCACTACAGATATAAATGGTACTTAGAGAAGCACAGCACTACGGATATATACAGTACTACAGATATGAATGGTACTTTGAGAACTATAGCACTACAGATATGAATGGTACTAAGAGAAGTACAGCACTACAGATATGAATGGTACTTTGAAAACTGTAGCACTACAGATATGAATGGTACTAAGAGAAGTACAGCACTATGGATATATACAGTACTACAGATATGAATGGTACTTTGAGAACTATAGCACTACAGATATGAATGGCACTTAGAGAAGTACAGCACTACAGATATGAATGGTACTTTGAAAACTGTAGCACTACAGATATGAATGGTACTTAGAGAAGTACAGTACTACAGATATAAATGTTACTTTGAAAACTGTAGCACTACAGATATAAATGGTACTTAGAGAAGTACAGCACTACAGATATGAATGGTACTCAGAGAAGTACAGCACTATGGATATATACAGTACTACAGATATGAATGGTACTTTGAAAACTATAGCACTACAGATATGAATGGTACTAAGAGAAGTACAGAACTACAGATATAAATGGTACTCAGAGAAGTACAGCACTATGGATATATACAGTACTACAGATATGAATGGGACTTAGAGAAGTACAGTACCACAGATAATAAATGGTACTTAGAGAAGTACAGCACTATGGATATATACAGTACTACAGATATGAACGGGACTTAGAGAAGTACAGTACCACAGATAATAAATGGTACTTAGAGTAGTACAGCACTACAGATATAAATGGTACTCAGAGAAGTACAGCACTACGGATATATACAGTACTACAGATATGAATGGGACTTAGAGAAGTACAGTACCACAGATAATAAATGGTACTTAGAGAAGTACAGCACTATGGATATATACAGTACAACAGGTATGAATGATAATTGGAGAAGTACAGTACCACAGATAATAAATGGTACTAAGAGAAGTACAGCACTATGGATATATACAGTACTACAGATATGAATGGTACTTAGAAGTACAGCACTATGGATATATACAGTACAACAGGTATGAATGATAATTGGAGAAGTACAGTACCACAGATAATAAATGGTACTTAGAGAAGTACAGCACTATGGATATAAATGGTACTTAGGGAAGTACAGCACTATGGATATATACAGTACAACATATATGAATGGTACTTTGAGAATTATAGTACTACAGATATGAACGGTACTAAGAGAAGTACAGAACTACGGATATATACAGTACAACAGGTATGAATGATAATTAGAGAAGTACAGTACCACAGATATGAATGGTACTTAGCAATATGGCTCCTGAATTTCAATATTTTGAAATTAATCCTGTGTTTGACAATGTAGTTTGAGCAAATACAATATGCAAGGGCAGCTGTGTCTAATTCTGCATCAAATAATTGTATACTCCCTGCCCACCACCTATAGAAATGCATTCAAATAATGTAACTATTTTGTAAAGTACTTTGACACACACATACATTAGGGCTCAGCTGCAGAAGAATGATGTTCATATCACTTCATTGGAGTCTATATTTTTAAAGAACAGCATCATGCATTAATTAAACAGGCTTCACAACTTGGAATAGGTAACCTTGTTAATGGAGAAGTAAGACAGATTAGGAATACATTAGATAGCACTTTGCAGTGAAAGTATTTGTTACCATTGCCAGAATATTTACATTTCTTGTGCAGTAGACACAATTGCTATAATAGTGCTATGAAATATATATATATCTATATATATATATATATATATATATATATATTGCTGTAATATAAGCTTTTATTTCAATTATTGTAAAATAGTTTCAGTGAAAGCAGCTATGCCATTATTAGCATTTTTTTGAAACACTGCACCACCTCTGATCAGCACAGCTTGTGTCTCTTGAAGGAAATATTTTTAAAGTTTGAGACTGACTTCCCTGCTGGCACAGCAAAGGTGTACTAAACTGAGTTTGACTATTAGCCATGTGGCTAGATTACTGGTAGGATGTTAAGGGAAATAATAACTCACTATGTGGGTGAGAGAAGATATGCTGGAACCTGTAAGTTTATTGAGTACAATTCTACTGAATGATTGTGGATGGAAGGAAAGCTGCTGAAATAACTTTCTGCGACAGTGGAGATAATTTTTTTCTTTACTGTTCGGTGACCTCTGAGTAGGAATATATGAGTTTTGGGATGTTTGTGTGACCACCCACATAGGAGGTGCAGGGGCTTGCCCCCTGCAAAAACATTTAGTTCTAGGAAGTTGTTTTGTCAACTTTTTTTTCTTTTTTCTGTTAGCATTCAGTAGATGTGCTGTTGCTGGATCAACATCTTTCTCAGAGATCCTGCTGCAGAAGGCCTACAGTAGTTTCTGTTGTGGTAGCTTCAGGAAATGGGTGATGGAACTACATGCACATTGCCACAAGAGTTATAGATGTGGAGCATCATCGACCCCTGTATAACTAAACATGCATTATATATATGTATGTATGTATGTATAGGTATGCTAAATGAGCCACACAAAAACTGTATAAGTGGGCCTTGGTGTATGGTAAAATAATTGAAGCACACAAACCTGTGCAGTGAAATGCATTCACAGAAGCACAAGACACAGTAATAGAGTGTGCTACATTGCATAATCTCATGAGGACAGGAAACATAATCAGAAACTAGAAAATCTTAGTATAAAGCAGTGCATTTAGCAGCTGGGCTGTGCATGTTATTACATTTCTTGGCTGGATAGGCGTAGAGCTGTATTTATTTTATTTATTTATTTTTATTTTACATTTGTTAACCGGGCTAGTCCAACTGGATACATGTCCATTTTCAGTGGAGGCCCGAGGAGAAAAGCTCCGCTATCTAATACACGATAAAAAAAAAGTATAAACACAATACATAAGTCATTTCAAGCACACAAAGCATATACACAATACATAGGGCATTTCAAGAACAAAAATACTCAAGGCATTTAAACCACAATATGAGGAAGTACAGATAGGTAATAGGAGATAAAGCTGATACTTAAGTACTGGAATGTGTAGTATGAAGCAGCAGAAATTAGGATGTTTAAAAGTTAGCAATAGAATGAAGAGAAGAGTATAGTTGATAGATAAGTGACAGCATTTCTAGTAGAAAAAAGAAAAGTTAGCAATAGAATGTAGAGAAGAGTATAGTTGATAGATAAGAGACCGCATTTCTAGTAGAAATGAAAACACTGAAAAAAAGTGGAGCTGGGAGAAAGTGTAAAGGATGCAGGAGATGAGAGGAGTTGTAAAGATCAGCTTGGGTTGTTGCATGAGCATAGCCAGTGGTTGGTTAGAAAGTGTTTTAGTTTAGTTTTAAACAGTGTGATGGAAGTTTGGACTATTAGGTCTGGAGGAAGTTGATTCCAAATTTTACCAACTGAGTTGGAAAATATAGTCTCACCTGTGGTGTTCTTTGATAGAGATGTTTGAATCAGTGTTTTATTAGATGAGCGAAGGTTTTTTAGGTTGTTGTAGGGTTTTATAAGGGTGGAGAGCATAGGTGTATTTTCACGGTGGTGAAGGGCTTTCTGGGCTATGGTAAGCTGATAGTACTGAATTAGGTGGGGTAGTTCTAGCCATCCTAGGTAGCAGAGGTTCCGGCAGTGATGTGTTTTATATGGGGAGGCAGTGGCAAATCTGGCAATGTTATTGTAGGCTGCTGTAAGCTTATTGATGTTGTATTTAGAAAGGTTAGTATATATAGGGGAAGCATATAGTAGTGTAGAGATAAGATGGGTTCTAGCTATGGTAGTTCTTGCTTCAGGAGTTAGGAAAGATTTGATTCTGTAGAGAGAACCTAATTTTCTATTTGTTGCTTTTATGATTGAGTTGATATGAAAGTCAAATTTAAGTAGGTTGTCAATAGTTATGCCTAGAAGTTTGGTTGTTTGATCAGGAGAGATAAGGGTGCCATTGTTAGAGGTAAGAGAGAAGTTGATAGAGGGGGACTGGTGTGTGGGTAAGAAGAGGAGAAGTTTAGTTTTCTTAGGGTTTAGGAGGAGACAGTGATTGGAGAACCATTGCTCTATGGTGGTGAAAGATTTTTGGGTAAGAGAGTGTAGGTCAGTTTGGGTGGTGGCAGAGCAAATGATGGTGGTATCATCAGCGTATTGAATACAAGTAGTTAGAGGGGTGACAAGATGTAGGTCGTTGATAAAGATGGAAAATAAAAGAGGACCTAAGATGGATCCCTGAGGGACTCCTAAAGTGGTGGGCAGAAGTTCGGAAATATTGGTGTTCCATAACACTGCTTGTTTCCGATTTTGAAGATAGGAGGTAAACCAGTTTAAGGCAATGCTGTCAAGAGAAAGAGATTTTAAGCGATGTAAGAGTAGTTGGTGGTTCACCATGTCAAAGGCTTTTGACAGGTCGACAAAGAATGCTGATGAAAGTAGGTTATTATTTTGGTTTTTATTAATGGAGTCAATAAAGGATAATAAGGCTGTGGTGGTGCTATGGTAGGGACGAAATCCATGTTGGCAGTTTGCGAGGAGATTATTGTTTAGGAGGTGACTAAGTAACTGTTTGTGGATGCATTTCTCCATTATTTTAGCAATAGGAGATAGCAGCGCTATGGGGCGGTAGTTAGAATACTCAAAAGAATCACCCCCTTTGAAGATTGGGATGATGTGGGAGATTTTCCAGAGTGAAGGTATTGTACTTTCTTTTATGGTTCTGTTGATAAGTATAGAGATCGGGTAGGCAGTAGCTTTAGCTCCTAGCTGGAGATATTCAGCTGGTATTTTGTCGGCTGAGGGGGTTGAGGGTTTAAGTTTTTGAAGTAGGTTTAGAATATAGGAGGTGGGTATGGGTTGAAGTTGAAATGGTGGTGGGGTACAGTTTGGGTTACCTAGTAGAGCGGGGTCAGGGCTTTGTTGGTTGGCTAGTTTAAGTATTGTAGAAGTAAAGAAGTTATTGAATGCATTTGCTGTTTGTAAGGGAGAGTCAGGGCTAGAGCCTAGAGGATTGGGGGTTTCAACTTTGCCTGGGGATAGTAGTGTGTTAATAGATCTCCAGAATTTTTGTGGTTGGTGTTGGGAGGATCGCTGTAACTGGGTGTAAAAGTGTTTTTTATCTTGTATGATAGCTAGTTCAGTCATGTTTCTTATTTGTTTGAAGTTAAGGTGATCAGAAGAGTCTTTAGTGGCTCGCCATTTAGTCCAGGCTTTGTTCCTAGCAAGGATAAGTTGTTTAGTCTTACTTGTAAGCCATTGTGCTGTCTTAGATTTTATGCGTATAGAGCGCATGGGGGCATGATGAGCCAAAAGAGTAGAAGAGAGCTGAGAGGAAACAATCAGCCAGGTAGAAAAACAGCATGTAAGTGAAAGCTGATAGTATGACTAGTAAGATGTAATTGAGTATAGTATAAGCAGATGTGCAGTACACAGATCCCAATGGGAGGTAGTTAGGCCAGGGGAAGGAAAATGTGTATTACAGGGTAAAGATCCAGGTAGAAGGCAGTAAAGCCAGTACACTTCTTAAAGATCCAGAGAGGAAGGAACTGTAAGAAGAAGGGAGCCGTGTAGTAGGCAAAAGTTCAGAAGCAGATATCTGGAGGGAAGTAATGGGAATAGAGAAGGAATAGAAGTAAGAAAAGCAAAAGCAGTATTAAGGGAGAAGAGATTACAAGAGGTAACAAATTGTGAGGGATTGAGGATAAGGGGGAGGATAAATGTGGTAGTGCACCAGTAGTTCCACCAAGGTAGATCCCTAGCAGGGCTAATTAGAGGACAAGGGGAACTAGAGAAGAAAGAAAAAACTAAAGACGTAGGTAGGCTGTTGTATTTCCTGGCAGGGGAACTTACTGAACACCTAGTCGGCCTATGGGTAATTACACAGTACAGAGGTTTAGCAGCCTTAATACATACTTTCTCAACCTTCTGGGAAGGGTTTAAGTCTATTCTCATACAAGAGTTGAAGCCGTGGAGTTTGTTGGAATATGTTTTGGGTGTAGGTATTCAGGCCAGGCAGAGCCACAGAGGGTACTGTTGATAAAAGTTTCTCAACCTTCTGGGAAGGGCTTAAGTCTATTCTCATACAAGAGTTGAAGCCGTGGAGTTTGTTGGAATATGTTTTGGGTGTAGGTATTCAGGCCAGGCAGAGCCACAGAGGGTACTGTTGATAAAAGTTTCTCAACCTTCTGGGAAGGGCTTAAGTCTATTCCCATACAAGAGTTGAAGCCGTGGAGTTTGTTGGAATATGTTTTGGGTGGTAGGTATTCAGGCCAGGCAGAGCCACAGAGGGTACTGTTGATAAAAGTTTCTCAACCTTCTGGGAAGGGCTTAAGTCTATTCTCATACAAGAGTTGAAGCCATGGAGTTTGTTGGAATATGTTTTGGGTGTAGGTATTCAGGCCAGGCAGAGCCACAGAGGGTACTGTTGATAAAAGCTTCAGTAAGTCGACATAGCTGCATTAAAAGAAGCAAGTAACCTCATTCAGGTATATGACTACTATGGCATACAAAAGCGAAACAGGACTGTTCATTTGTAACACATTAAGCTATACACCAAACAGCGGTACCATATAGCGCATACAAGAATACATCTTACATCTGTTGTCGACGCAGCTCCACGCTAGCACCAGGATACACAGCAGCCTAAGAGGGATTTGCTAAAGGGCAAATCTCTCTTAGCTTCTGTAGAAATAGCTTCTGTATGAAGCTTAGAAGCTGTATAACATTTGCAGCTGCCTGCTAAGGTGTTCATATATGTGTATGTCCTTTTTATCGAAACTGTAGGAAAGGAGTGTATAGATAAATAGGGAAAAACACGAAGAGCAAACTGAGGTATACATAAAACAACATATAGGAGTGCGTAGAGAGGCTGAATGGGGGGCATTATTTTATTTAATTTTATTTATTTATTTTTTGCAGGGAAATAAGATGAGGAAGGGTATAAGGAAAGGTAGTCAGGACAGAGAGGGTTAGAAAAGTTTGTGGGTGGCAGACCGGTAACTACCAGAAGTGTAAACAAAAGACTATTGTTCCCAGTGCTACTACTCCGGACTTCCAACTCCTATCAAAAAGGGCAAATTTTCACTATCTGGGCCTTCATCAACCTCATTGTTGTATTACATTTTTATTATATTACAATTTTCAAGTCATTTAAGAAATTACCTCTTACAAATATAGCCTGGTAGCTCTTCAGTTGTAAAGCAGCAGGTCCAGCTTAGCAAAGCACTTAATTCAACTATGCAAACATCACTCTAGTTTTACAGCTGATTCCTTATGTCACTATTATAAATGATGTTTACACCATTAATTACACACACAAACATGATGAGCACCACTAATTATATTTGTTTTAGGAGTCTTGAATTCTTTTGTTTGGTAAGAAGTACCTCACTATGACACTATATAAATACAAATATATAGACACACACAAATATATAAATTCATGTATCTCTCACTCCCTCTGTGTGTGCATTTGTGTGTGCGTGTGTCTGTGTGTGTGTATGTGCATTTGTGTGTGCGTGTGTCTGTGTGTGTATATGTGCATTTGTGTGTGCGTGTGTGTTTGTGTGTGTGTGTGTGTGTGTGTGTGTGTGTGTGTGTGTGTGTGCATTTTTTTGTTTTTTGAGATTTTCAAGTGCACTCATCTAGCTATATGTAGATATAGATATAGATAGATGTCTGTGTGTATGTATGTGGGTGATCTTCACTGCTAACAATCAAATAACTCAACATGTATTTCTTCAGTATAAAGTTATTTCAAAAGGAAGAAGAAACAAAGGTAATGCAGTGAATGTGCTAACAAATATGTGTTTGCGCTCAGTTGTCTACATGAAATTAGGTCATGTAATTTCATTGTGGCAAGATATTTACAATATACTTATTTAATAATGAACATTTTGGGTTGCAACTGAAACTTAAAGGAGGAGTTAATTGATTTGACATTGATCTTGGATCTTTCTGGATATCAGATGCTGCTGTTTCTATTTCCATAATGGGCAAAAAAAATGATAGTGCATTCTGTTGCATTATCCTGAGATGAAAATTACACTGGCTTCTGTCTTGATACAGGATCAAGGCAATATTCTTAAACACTGATGTATAGTGTAACAGGGTTAGTATGCGTGTGTCTGCATACTTAGCCTTTTTCAACTCTAAAAGGTCAGGATACAACAAAGCAAGATATGTGACTTTGCCACATTGTATATGCATTGTGCTCTGCATATTGAGTACATATGCAAATCATGCCTTGTGGCCATTCACAATTCTCAGAGCCAGAACCATTGGATTATGGGATAGTCCTACTGCAGTATCCTTTGCGATAGTAACTATATGCACACCGATGGATTTGTCTTCCTAAACACAGCAATCCAACTCCTCTGCATATATGTTACACATTGTGCTGGGTGCTGGGCAGCATTCTAGCACAGTAAAACCAAAAAAATAAAAATAAAACTTCAACTCCACTGCTTGGCAGAAAAATTCCTTCTGATAATGGAGATGTCAACAATGCAGGCAAATCTAATACCTGCATTACCTTGTTCTGGACCCCTCCAACCCCACAGTAGCAATTCTGGTAAGCTACCTCCAACAGGAGCTTGTATGGCACCAGACCCATGAATTATCATAATATAGTAATGAACTCTGGTCTGCCCTCATTCTTAATGATTGTGTGTTTTTATGGCTCTCAGACAGACATGATGGTGGACTGTTTTGCAGGGACATAAGGGAATTATTTCTAGGACAGTATGCCTCAGCTATGAGTTACACATAGGTATAAGTTAAAGCAGACTGCGCTGTACCTGCCTGTTTTATATCACTGCTCTGTTTAGCTCTATCGTATTACACAGTGCTGACTGCCAGCCCAAGCGCAGCAGAGTCTGGAACACAACAGCATATTGGGCACTCCTCTTCAGCAGTCAGTAAAATGGGAAGGTTAGTGTTCGGCACACAGGCCAACTCTTCATGGCTACAGGTCATAGTACTCCCCAGCAGCATACTAAACATAATGGGCATAATGCAAGTAAACATTTGGGTACTTTGTTAATGTAGCGCAGGGATTGTTTTATTTTACATCTTTTCTTATAACAACCATTTACTATGCCCAAAATAAATCATAAGATTATCAGATTTAATCGTATAATTAATAGTCAATGATGAAAGGTTAACATGGATAATGGTACTAGTCTGCAGAATGTATATGGAAAACGTGGTACTGTATTAAAGAAATTTAGATGAATTGCAGCGATCCCACTAAAAAAAAAAAAAAACTACTTTTCTTCCTGTTTCTTTGCATATGTCGGATATGGTCTATATCACTTAATTGAAATACGTATTCATCCAATACCTATTCATCAAACTCTAAACATTGAAATTCATTTCAGAAAACCTTGGACTTTTTTCCAGGGTTAGGAAGCACTTGGCCATCACCACAACTTTGCCCTTTTCCCCACTGAAGTACTGTCTCAGAATTGGCGTATATAGATGGGGGTGGGGGGTGAAGCCCTGAAGTCCCCCAGTTTCGTGGGTCTGATTTAGTGCAATGCGTGCTCCAGAGTGTTAGTGGGTGAGTACTTCCTAACCCTGGAAAAAAGTCCAAGCCTTGCTGAAATGAATTTCAATGTTTAGAGTTTGATGAATACATATTTCGATTAAGTGATACAGACCTGTCAGATACAACCCTAAAAACATTGTTCAAAGGCAACAAATGGGCATTTCAACAATGGGAAAAACAGAGCTCAGTATGAAAATACATTCCAAAAAGTAGAAAAAACATACTTGCTCACAGGTACCAAAACCTTATTTATTACAAATCACCAATAGCTTTCACACCAATATGCTTTTTCACCATCTCCTTATTATCTCATAAGGAAACATGAATTTTGCATGCTTTGATGTTTATTAACAGAAATGTCTTCTAATATTCAGGTCAGCTAAGCAGTCTAAAAGCATTTATTTTCAACAGATATGCATGAGAATAAGATGGGGTAAGTCAATGGAAAATTTGTTTCTTTATAAGGAAAATAATCTAATTTTGAAATATGGCACCTTAAGACAAGGGGGACTTAATTGTTTTAATGTAATTATTGATACATGACAGCTTGATTGTTTCATTTCTATGGCTTGTTTTTAATGTAAATATTTTAATGTTTGTATGTGTGTGTGTGTTTATGTGATTGTGTATATGAGTGAGCTCTCATTCTCATATATGTACAGAATTGCGCAACCCAAGGAAAGCCTAGACTACAATTAACAAATTTATCTTTTTCACAGCAAGGAAGTGTTATACACAGAAAAATGAGTTTTTCAGAAACTGCTTGATGAAAACAAGAGGAACCGAAAGTTTATACTACAAAGGGATAAAGAAAGGCTGAGCGAAGACTTACTTATAATATAAATCAGGCCTCTACAGTGACTCCAGTCAAATGCATGGCTTTAAGCCGAAAGCTAGAGAATGCAAATTCAAGCTTGTAGTCTCAATAATTTATTTATTTATTTAGTTTTATTTACATTTGTTGACCGGGAGAGTCCGACTGGATGCAGGTCCGTTTTCAGTGGAGGCCCGGGGAGAAAAGCTCCACATTCAAATGTTACAGACATTATACAATTTGAGAAACATATTTAAAAACGTTATAGACATTGTTACAGCTGTAGAACATAATACAAGATTAAAACAAAGTTGTAAAATTTTAGATTGATTTTAGATTGAAAACTTGCAAAATGACCACTAAATGCTTACAATGTTAAAATTGTTGCTGACAAAATTATGTCAAATTTTGATTTCTAGTCCAGATTTTTCTATCCAGACATATTCTCTCCCTTCAGCATAAAAGTGATCCACTTTAAAAAAGGAATTCTAACATTAAATGGAGTGCTGTTTAATGTCAAGGTAAATACAAATTTTTGTATCTAAAGTATTCATTGAAAACTACCGATGATTATAAATGAAGTCTTTTTCCAACTCATATTTTATTTTATATATAAAATGCAGAACAGAACAGGCATTAATACAAACTATAATTTCTGCATCTGCTTAATCGGGAAATGATTTTTGCTTAATTAATGAGTACAGTCTGTGTTTTGTAACTAACGATAGGTCACTATTCTATTTAAGTTTAACAATTCCCTTCATTACAGTTTTATTTATTTATTTCTTTGACATTTGTTTATTGTGAAGGTCTAAATGGGGTCCTAGGATCCCATTTTTAGCATAGGCCTGGGGAGAAAAGCTCCAAGGTACATGGTAATTAATAATACTTTACAACAGAATTCTTAACAAATAAAATATACACATAAAAAATTCCACTGGAAGAGACATGCCAGGACTTCACAAAGGCAACAAAAGTAGAAACTCTATTACAATCCTGATTAACCAAGTGTCTGAAGAGGAAAAAGGGAGGACAGACAGCACAAGGGGAAGCACAGGAGCAGATGGGAGTGTGATGAAGGGAAACAATTGTGTGCGACAAGATGTTGGAAAAGAGGAGAGATGTGAGGGGTAACAGAGGTGAGGTCAACATATAAGTATGAATAAAACAGAAGTAGCAGGGAGACAATGCAGAAAAAGCATAGTGAGGGGCAGAGGTTCATAGGTTGGTACTAAGCTATCAGCCCTAGGGCCTATACAAGCCTAGCCAAAATAATTCCCTGGCTATGTCTTCCCACGCTATTTACTTCCCTGTACCCCTGTCTAGCAGGGTGACTGACGTGATCCCCGGGGTGAATTTCCTTTCTCCCATCCAATCATCAAGGTTCCTTTTGAAGAGGGCCAAAGAGGCGCTCTGCTTGACATGTATGGGCAGTCTATTCCAGGGTCTGGGGAGTCTCTGGGTCAGGAACCTATCCCTCCAGCATGTCTTGTTTATTGTGATGACAAGATTTAGATCCCTGGAGCATGTGGCTCTGAGGGATAGGGATTTCTTTAAGTGTAGCATGTCCAACAGCTCTGGGTTTGACATGGCTTTGTATGTTAAGCAGAGGTCGCCTTGGAGTAGATGATATATGACAGAGTACAGCTGGAGTTTTTAAGGCGGTCAGCATAGGGCATCTGCTTTAGGCCTGTGATTCTTTTAGTGAGGCATTTTTGCGGCCTTTCCAGTTGTTGCAGATGTCATGAGAGGTACATGCCAAATGGGGCGTTGTATTCTATAATGGGTCTAATGAGGGATGAGTACAGTGGGACAATGACCTCCTTTTTTCTGGATGAAAAGCCCTTAGTGATGAGGTGTGCCACATAGAAGGATTTCCTGATTGTTGTGGCAATGTGGTTATTGAAGGTGAGACCACTGTCCACCTGTGTCCCTAAGTCTCTTATCACACTTTCGGTATTTAGTGTACTGCCACCTATGTGATAATTCACGGGTACATGTTTTTTCCCAAAGGGGATAACTATACATTTCTTGGCATTGAGCTTGAGCCCATGGCTCTGGCACTAAGCATCTGTTTCTGTAAGGCCCTTTTGTAGAGTATCCACATAATTTGGGGATTCAATAATGGCTCCCAGTTTGCAGTCATCTGTGAACTTTGTTAGCCAGAGTCCCTTAGTGTTGGCCTGTACTTCAGAGAAGTAGATGCCAAACAAGAGAGGTCCCAGGACTGAACCCTGAGGTACTCCACTTGTTACTTGTCTGGAGCTGGATTTGGAGTCAGCTACTTTTATTGTGTGGGTTCTGTCAGTAAGCCAGTTAGCAACCCATCGAGTGATGTAGGGATTAATGCCCAGCTTAGTAAGTTTATCTATGATTCCAGAGTGGGGGATGGTGTCAAAGGCATTGGCGAGGTCCAGATAGGCTGTGTGGACTGCCTTACCCTCATCCACGGCTCTGGAGACTGATTCAAAGAAGTCAATAAGGTTCAGGAGACAAGATCAGCCCTTCACAAACCCAAACTGGGTGGGGTCCAGTGTTTTAAGGTTGCCAATGTCTTTGTTTATAAGTTCCATGATAATACGTCCCATTTCCTTGCAGATCAGGCTCATTAGACTGATGGGGCAGTAGTTCCCCGGATCCAAGGTGGATCACCCCATTGTGGAGTGGGATAATTGTAGCTGTGCACCACTCAGTGGGCAGATGAGGGTATGATTAAACATGACATTTAGGTGAGGTGCCAGTTCCTATTGTAGTTCATGTAGTACACATCCCGGGATGTCATCTGGTCCCATGGATGCTGTATTCTTAGCTTTGGAGAGTGCGTTTTTTTACCTGTGTGGCTGTTATTACCGGAATTTGGCAATCTTCCAGTATTGAGATGAGCCATTTAGGGGGTGTGAGGGGGATGAAGTTTGCACTGAGTCGATCTGCCAGGATATTGGCAATATCCTTGGGATCAGTATATTTAATGCCATTCTGTTGTAGCTCAGAGCAGATCTGAGCATTGCCATTTAGATTCTTGACATAGTTATAGAATGCCTTGTGGTTGTCTTTGGAATCTTTGGCAATTTTGAGGAAGCAATCAGAGGCATGAATGTTGTTGTAAAAGCCTGTTGTAAAAGGTAGCCAAGGCAGCCAAGGCAGAGGGATATAGAACTAAGTAGGCTTAAAGCAGGAGCAGATCCATGCTTTGCTTAATAATTCTTTCAGTATGTATTTAAATGAGAGCTAGTAGGAGATATTTCTAATATTTGTTGGAAGATCTTTTCAGGCTTAGGTATGTGATGGGAGTAGAGGCATTTTCCAGCATTTTTATTGGGTTTATGAACCGATAGAAGTTGTTTATCTTGGAAGAATGAAGGTTATAGTGGGGCAGGCAGTGGATTTATATATAATGGTGTGGGCTGTTAAGTGTTGTATGAAGGAGACGCATTATAGTAGCTTTAGCCATCCTAATGATCAGAGAGAGACAAATGCAGTGGTGAGACAAATGAGAAGAAAATGTGGCAAATTTTGCAATTTTATTGTAGTAAGCTTCAAGTTTAGATAAGAGGGAGATCTACAGATTGGTAAGGATATTTGAACCATTTACTAGGAAAGGTAATAGGTATGTGGCAGCAAGAGTGATTCTGGTGGATCGTTTAAGAAAAGGAGAACATATATAGAGCATGCCTAATTTCTTGTGCTTTTTATGTGACTTTGGATATGGAGATCAAATTTTAAGTTTCTATCAATGATTACTCATAGCAGCTTAGTGCAAGGGACAGCTTCAATTAGAGTGTTATTTAAGGAATGAATGTAAATGTGGTTTATTTACTATTTGCCCTTTTGGGAGAAAAAAATGTGAGTTTTGTTTTATTGGGGTTAAGTAACAACTGGGAGTTGTTTAACTAGAGTTCAGTAGATAAAAATAGCTTCTTGGATCATGAGTTGCAGGTCAGTTAGGTTATTTGACATGACCCCCTACTTAAACCCGGGGAAGTAACCAAGGAACCTCAATCCTTACCACTGTCTTTGGTAAGGGAGCATTACTGAAAGCAGGGATAATACACACAATTTATCCTAAAGGTTAACTGGGAACAGGCTCCAAAACCTGGTGCTGAACTATTTGCTTCAATCTTCACCCTACCCACTGCAGAGGTCTATGTCCCAGTTCAAGGTATTTGACACACTCACTCTTAAATATTTCATAATCACACATACAAACACTGTTATGAAAGACTGGCACAGATTTACCTGCTATGTCCTCTTTTTCAAATTACACGGAAATGCTGCCAACAATCAAAATACCATGATATCCTTCAAAATGGATGTTCAATTATATTGAGTATAATAAATATTGATATCCAGCTTTACTCTGTCGCATATCGCCTACTCAGAGGTGATCTCTGCCTAACATACAAAGCTATGTCAAACTCAGAGCTGTTGGACATGCTCCACTTAAAGAAATCCCAATCCCTCCAAGCTACATGCTCTAGGGACCTAAACCTTTTCAACACAATAAACAGAACATGCTGGAGGGATAGATTCCTGTCCCAGAGACTTCCCATACTCTGGAACAAACTACCTATCTATATCAAGCAAAGCTCCTCATTAGCACTTTTCAAGAAAAATATTGATGATTGGATGGGTGATAGGAAATTCACCCCGGGGATCACTTCTGTGGCTCTGCTTGACAGGGGCACAGGAAAATAATTTTCTTGGGTGGCAAAAGCCAGGGTACCATTTGGCTAGGCTTATACAGGCCCTAGGGCCAAAAGCCTAGTACCTACTTATGAACCTATGAACCTATGTGTGAGATTGTATCAAATGCCTTAGAGAAGTCTCGAAATTGTGCAGAAACAAGTTGACCAGAGTCACTAGCATAATTTATGGTATCCATGGTATCCATGCTGTGCTGGGGACAGTAATGTGTTATGGAAAAGACAACAATGAGTTGTAAATGGATACATTTTTCAAATATTTTGGACAAAGGGTTGATAGAATTACAATATGATGGTAGTTAAATATATCAGAGGAGTTGCCTCCTTTGTGTAGTGGGATAACATATGACTTTTTCCAGATGCATGAGACATATAATTTAGAGAGTGATCTGTTGATAATAATACTTACTAGGTAAGCTATGGCCTCAGCAGCAAGCTTAAGATATTCTGTAGGGAGATTATCTGCAGAGATTGAACTGAGTATGAGTTTTACTAGAAGTTTCTTTATGACGTTGGTGGAGACTGGGTAGACTGTAAAGGTTAAAGCAGTAGCAGTAGGACATGGAGTGAA